>NC_061856.1:24549880-24564880 GCF_019202785.1 Penaeus chinensis
CGCTCTCTCTCTCTCTCTCTCTCTCTCTCTCTCTCTCTCTCTCTCTCTCTCTCTCTCTCTCTCTCTCTCTCTCCCTCCTTCTCCCTCTCCCTCTCCTTCCTCCAGTGTCTTCATCTTCCGTCCTGCGACGACTCTCTCACTCTCTCTACGCCCCAAGGAATCTCACAGGCTTTTCCTTTATTTTCCTGGCCAGCTGGGAGGCGTGTCCACTAAACGGGATGCTCTCGTGAGTTACTAGCACCTTTATGGCCAGCTCGCAGAGGTACCCTGTCCTCTGAGTACGATGGATTTGTAAATATTCAAAAGAACTTTTAAATTAGAGTGGATACAGAGAGAAGCTCATTTCGACTTTTCTGTACACTTTCCTTTCATTTCTTTCTGCGTTTTATATTTTGTGTAAATAAATCATGCTATACGAGGTACTATGATAGCAGTTTGTATTGCCCTCCCTGCACTGTTACCTCTACTGCCCCATTAACGGTAAGTCCTCACCCTAACTGTACAAAATTGGGCGTGACTGTGTTCGTAAATGATTCGAGGTCCGGGTACCAAGGATCATTACGGCAGAAATTGCAGTGGATGGCGGTTCCGAATAGGAGAAAACTGGGCTACAGCTTTAAGGACCGCTATCCGTTTCAATGAAATTAAAAAAAAGGCTGCAGATAAATGAAAATAGATGTGGTCAATTTCATTCATTTTGTTTTCTTTTATCTTCGTCTGGTATTGCGTTTGTTCGTTCCGAGACGAAAATGTTCCTTGAAGGATCTATTTATATATACTCTCTGTCTTTCTCTCTTCCTTTTGATCTACCTCACACGCACACACATACTGTGTGTATGTGCATGAACATAATACATACATACATACACATGCACGTATGTGTATATATGTATATATATATATATATATATATATATATATATATATATGTGTGTGTGTGTGTGTGTGTGTGTGTGTGTGTGTATAAGTGTGTGTGTGTGTGTGTGTGTGTGTGTGTGTGTGTGTGTGTGTGTGTGTGTGTGTGTGTGCGCGCTTACATTATATATATAAATATATGTACATATATATAGACACATATTTATAGGTATATATATGTATATATATATTTACATATACATATGTATATATTTGTATAATATATAAATATATATAAATGTGTGTATATATATGTATATATGTATATATATATATATATATATATATATATATATGTATGTATGTATGGGTGTGTGCTTCATACTCATGGTGAAGTGAAGCGATGGTGTGGTAGCCTAGCTAGGGTTAAGTGCTTTGCATGCCTTTTCGCTTGAAGCTGCCACCGCCTCTCCATCATCAAGACTTTTGCAGTGGCTCCTCGTGGCCACCCATGAAAACTAGGTACCTTGCGGTTCTAGGCTGAAGTGTGGAGGCTTTTGGAGTAACAAGAGGCCGTAAAGGTACGGAGTTACGGCCCTGGCTTCGTAGTAACTCCTGACCCTGTGCCCCCTAGGGTTAATAGGTGGCTGTAGGGAGGCAGGCCTTGTCAGTCTGCTTCCCCGAGATAACCCAACTGGCTGCAAATCATATAGCTGTTGGTGCTGGGGGGATGGCAATCGTCCCTCTTACCCAGCCAGTAATGCAGGCTGTGGGCCCCACTGGGTTTGCGACCGCTGGGACTCGGTCTGGGAGCAGGGGTTACCCGGCACGATTAGTGTGGGTGGTTACACTTTTTACTGGTCAGGCCATAGCCATCTCCAGCAGACTTCTCCCCTCGGTATTAGAGGTCACTCCAGTTGATGAGCATATAATAGTATTGAGTGAAGCTTAGATTTGGCTTAATGTCTCTTATTGCTGTGTATGTTCCTTTTGATGTTTATGAAATTATGTGAAAGAGGTGCTTTATGCTAAACTTGCATCTGTGATAGACAGCTGTCCTCAGCAAGATATTTGCTTTGTTCTGGGTGACTTCGATGCAGTATCTTGCTGCGACTAAGCTGGCTATGAGATGTCTGTTAGTTCTCATAGCTCAGGAGCTCAGGTCCCAGAAATTAAGGATTTCTTGCGCTTGGTATCAGTGTCCTGACCCACATCATTGGAGTTGGTACAGTGATACAAGTAATGTGGCCAAGGAGATCGACCGCATCCTTGTTAACACTCACTGGAGGATCCTCCAAAACTGCAGGGTGTATCAGAGTGCCGAGTTCTGTGCGACTGATCATAAATTAGTTGTGGCTACTCTCCAGGGCCACTTCAGAACCCCCTCTCACTCCAATGAACACCATAGGGTGTTTCATGTGGCCGGGAGTTTGATGAAGCTATCTCTGGTCGTTTCACAGCACTTGGGGGCATGATGGACCCTATTTTTCAAGCGTGAAATTCTCGATGCAGCCCAAGAATCGATTGGTGAAATCCCGAGACAGAATTTCATCTCACAGGAGACACTGGAAGCCACAGATGCTTGTCACATGGCTCATCTCTCTGGGGATTGCGACTTGCATCGTTCCCTGGTGTGCAGCATTAGGTCACTGCTGAGAAGGGACCAGGAAAAGTTTATCAGGAATCTTGCAGAGGAAGTCAAATGCCTTTGTCCTGCCTACCAAACCTTGAGAAAGCTGAACTCCAAGCCCTCCTCACAGATGACTGCAATCCGCTCAGCAAGTGGCCAGCTAATCTCAGATCCTGTTGAGGTGTGGGTGCGTTGGGCTTAGTATTACACTGTTCAGTATACCGGGCAAAGTTCTCACTCACTTCCTTCTGAGACATATCAGAGACCACCTGCTGAGGCACCAGAGGCCAGAGCAAACTGGATTAACTCCTGGTAAGTCCACAATAGACTGTGTCCTGGTGTTTCAAAACATTGTAGAGCGCCGACGTGAGTTTGGGCATGGGCTGCTCGCAGCTTACATCAAGCCCAAGAAGGCATTTGATGTGGTACATCGCAAATTATTCTGGGAGATCTTGAAACTAAGAGGAATTCCAACAAGGATTTTTAGATTAATAGCAAGCCTGTATACGAGCACTGAAAGTGATGTAAAGTGTGGTGGGGGCCTGTTGTTTTCTTGCATCAACACTATTCAACTCTTGCATAGACTGGATACTGGGTAGAACTAATGTCTAAAGTCACTGTGGAGCAACTCTGGGTAACATCAAGTTTACAGACCTTGACTTTGCTGATGATGTTGCTATTCTTTTTGAATCTCTGGAAACTCTAGTGGCGGCTCTAGATGTATTTAGCAATGAAGGCTAGAGGTCTCCTAAACCAAGACCAAGATCCAGGATTGTGGGGGCCTGCTCGGAGATCCTGTTCAATCAGTACGTGCTCGTGGTAAGAACATCAAGGTCACAGAGACCTTCATATACCTCGGTATTACAGGTCATGACTCCGGGCTGTCAGACCAGGAAGTCAGTTGACGGATTGGCCTGGCAGTAGGGGTCATGAAATCTCTTGACAAGAGTAATTGGAGATGCCGGTACCTGGGCAGAAGGACCAAGCTACGTGTCTTCAAGGTCTAGATACTGCCAGTTTTATCATACGATAGTTAAATCTGGACGCTATCTTGTGTTTTGGAATCACGTCTTGATGCCTTTTGTAACAGGTCCTTGTGCCGGATCATGGGGTACAGTTGGCAGGACCATGTGTCTAACCAACAGTTGCACCATGAGATTGGTACAGGACCTGTTACTTGCACAATCCGTGATCGCCAACTCAGACTATATGGCAACCTGGCAGGATGATCCTGCCCACCAGGTTGTTTCTGTTCGAGACAACCCTGGGTGGAGGAGGCAGGTGCCCGATGGGCCGCGCACCTGCCTGGCGGGTCGCCAAGAGGGACCCTAGTAGGTGGAAACGAAGGGAGGATGTAGATATGCGCCCCCGCCGGCGTTAGCTCCCCAATGATGATTGATGATGATTTGTATATATAAATATGTGTTTATATATATGTATATATGTGTATGTATGCGTGCGTGTGTGTGTGTGTGTGTATATATATATATATATATATATATATATATATATATATATATATATATATATATATGAGTGTGCATGTAAATACTTATATATAAATTATACAATTTATACTCACACATATATATATTTATTTACACACATTTGTATATGATATACTTACATATATACATATATATACGAATGTGTGTGCATGCATATATATATATACACACATTTATACATACATACATATATACGTACATTTATATATATATATATATATATACATATATATGTACATTTATATATATACATATATATGTATATATACATTTATATATATACATATATATGTATATATACATATATATGTATATATATACATTTATATATACATATATAGATATATATGTAGATATATATGCATATTTATATATATATATATATATATACACACACATTTATATGTATATGTGTATATGTATGTATATATATATATATATATATATATATATATGTATATATCTGTGTGTGTGTGTGTGTGCGTATGTATATATATGTACACATTTATATATATGTACACATTATATATATATGTACACATTTACATATATATGTACACATTTACATATATATGTACACATTTATATATATATGTACACATTTATATATATATGTACACATTTACATATATATACATATACATGTAATCTAACCAACATCTAGTCTTTGCAACAGGTCACTGTGTCTTCTGAAAATAGCGAAAAATATCTAATTGGGAAATATGTAGACGGTGACGATATTTATTGTCAGAGAGGGTACCCTGATATATGGCTCTCCTTGATGAATATGCAAAAGCCACAGAAATATCCTCTTGAAAACATTTGACAGAGTTGGCCATTGCCCCTCCAACTTGCCTGAAAAACCGTGGTTTATAATGAGTTAAAAGAAGACAAAAATATAATTAACAATTCAAGTGATAATGAACTGTGGGAATAATAGAAAAAGTACACTGAACTGTCTCTATTAGCATGGCATCTTCCCCCGGCGCGAACCGCGGGAGTGACGGACGAGCCCAAAGTCCCGTCATGACAACCGTGAAAATACCTTTAATCTTCGTCAGGGGAAAATGCTCCTTAAGGCCTGACCTTAGGGACCAAAATGGCGTGCCCTTTTATGGGGCAAGCGACTAGGGACCTTATGGCCCGCCTTTAAGGGTCAAAATGGCCCACAAGACGGGCCTCCCGCTGCTCGGACACGCCCCCGATTGTCTTGGAACAAAGGGAAGGCGACAATTACAAGCAGGAGCTGTCAGCACCTCCTTCGGCCGTGATGGATGGCCTCCCTCGACCGCAGGAGACTTCAGAGGGCCTTCCCTATGCTGGGCAGGGCATCGGTACACAAACGCGTATACGATCAAATTAAAACCTGTTTGGGGAATCTGCAAATTGGTTGTAGTTAAAACAAAATATACAGAAATGAGAAAAGAGGTCTTAGAGAGGTATAGGGATACGTGGTAAGACGTCGTAATAGAATGGAGAGGTGAGTTGGAAAATGTATCAGCCAGTACGGATCTGTAGTTATCTATGTTTATATTGAACAAGGCCTTTTATGCAAAAATATGTAGCGGAATATAAGAATATTTATAGAGTGGCCTTCACATAAACTAGCCTAGCAAACTCGTCTCCCGCGAAACAGCCATTTATAAAATTACAAGTTGCCAAATAACTTAGAGGAGCAATCCCCATGACAATACTGCAGAGCCAGCAGTCAGTATTTTCACATTTCCAATGACCCACATCACAGTGTAGGTTCCGTCATGCAGACAAAAATATCAGCACACAGAAGGTGTACGTACATGCATATCTATGTGTGTGTGTGTGTGTGTGTGTGTGTGTGTGTGTGTGTGTGTGTGTGTGTGTGTGTGTGTGTAATGCGCGTGTGCAAGGAATGTATAGTATTCTACATCAGTGGGTAAGGCAACTACTAGAGGACAGTCATGTTTTAATTCAAGTGACTGAAAATATATTGATACTGCTTTATCACGAGATTTTTGGCTGTTGAATTTTGTTCACATTAGGCTATACCAACCACTTATTACCTTTGTGTCCGCTCAGCTAACACGAAATACAATTTTGGATGGTTATAACGGTACTGTATTTTTCACCCAATAAGACATGTTCATTTTACCCTGAAAACTGTCCAAAAATCACCTGCGATGTATGAGCACGGCCAGCGAATGCCGGGAGATCGGTTATGCTAATTTCCTTTGCCTGATATCCTTTGAAATCAACCACATGAATAATGTACTTACCCGAAAGTTCGTAGCCTCCAAGATGCTTCATACCATGAGGTTCGGGAGTGAAAAGAGGCATTGTAAAAGCAAATATTTTGCGTCAGTGAAAAAATGTATTGCATCTATTAAAAGATCTGAAGGAGATGCGGAATATAAACCTCAGCTGTATGTAACTACATGTATGTTGCGGAAATAGTTTGTAGAGTCGAAAGCTTTGGGATGTTATAGATATTATATTCCCCCCCCCCAAAAAAAAAAAAAATATTTGGTAAAAGGGGATGATATTGATTTAAACGGAATCAAACAATTTTTAATTTTATAAGAAGTTTGTCATGCAGATAAGATTGGTTCATACTTTCTTTGGCAACATTATTAAAAAACTCGGCAAAGATTCTGTAAGCAAGTAAGCACTGAATTGTCCTATCACACACACACGCATGCACACGCGTACAAACACACTCACACAAACACACACACACACACACACACACACACACACACACATATGTTTAAGGTCTTCATTAAATATATACTACACACACAGACAAACGCATACACACACATGCATATATATATATATATATATATATACATACATATGTGTGTTTGTATGTGTGTGTATAATCATATATTTAATGAAGACATTAAATATTAAATTCACTCCATGCAAACAGCATCCTCCTCCCCAGGCGAGAACCGCGGGAGTGACGGACGAACCCAAAGTCCCGTCATGACAACCGTGAAAATACCTTTAATCTTCGTCAGGGGAAAATGCTCCTTAAGGCCTGCCCTTAGGGACCAAAGTGGCATGCCCTTTTGTGGGGCAAACGACTAGGGACCTTATGGCCCGCCTTTAAGGGTCAAAATGGCCCACAAGACGGGCCTCCCGCTGCTCGGACACGCCCCCGATTGTCTTGGAACAAAGGGAAGGCGACAATTACAAGGAGGAGCTGTCAGCACCTCCTTCGGCCGTGATGGATGGCCTTCCTCAACCCTAGGATGCGCTGGAGGCCCTTCCCTGTGCTGGGCAGGCTATTTATATACATTGGCACACTCAAATTACAGGGTTTTCTTTTATTGGTTATATGGAAAAAAAGATATACAGAATGTTTGCGACGGTAAGTGGTAGGACACGTTAGACTGTATAAACGTATAGTCTGTATGTACAATACGATATATTTTCAATGCTAAAATATCTGAGTATGAGACTCTTGATATTCATAAAATCCATCACGTTAATCAACTGCACGTCACCGCCTCCCGTGAACCAGGGCATAACATCATGCAACCGAATAACTGAAAAGTGTGACAGTGGATACAAGATTACTTCAGGATCACGTTATGTTCGAAAAAATAGTCACAAAATAGTTTTTGGACATCAGAGTGCCGACAAGGACGAAACCCTTACGGAGAGGAATCCCTCAAAGGAGTATACTGGGTCCTATTTTCTTCGGTTTTCACACTTTTCTGAGAATCATGGTGTTGAATTTAAACTATTCGTCGACGACATACACATCTAGGTCTATAAAGGATGTCTATGAATAATAGTTTAAGACGTTGGATGGAGTTACATTAGGACTTAAGAAATTGCTGGATGCAAAGCAGCTGAATGCAGATTAGAATGAATGCCTCAATAGGGAGCAAGACTGATCTTAGAAGATTGGATGTTTCTAGTTCACGAGCGAATGGAAACACGCCAGATGTGAAGACGGAAGGGAAGGATTTGGGTGTAATACTGGTTAGCAGTCTTTCCTTTAATGCTCAGATGATCTCTGTGGTGAAAATCTCTGACTCTCGTGTGCGGAAAATTGCTTTTAAAAGGAAGTATTTGGAGGAGCGCATTATTAGAATGCTTCCTTACAATAATGCCATTAGTAAGTTGGGTTACTACAACTCCCTCTATTATAGTTTGCCAAACTCCCACACACGCACACACACACACACACACACACACACACACACACACACACACAAGGACGTCCTCTGGGGGTGCTGGCAGGGCAGTTGCCTACTCCCCATGGGCTAGACCACCACGACTTCGGGATTTATTTCCCAATTACACCTATAAACTTCGGATTATAACTTTAACATACCCCTAGATTTTTTTTCAAAAAGCCGATTGTGCTCGCTTCGCTTGCCAACTTAGTCCCTCCCCGTCCAAGAAAAAATAACACCCCTGTATGTGTACACACACACACGCACAGATATATATATATATATATATATATATATATATGTGTGTGTGTGTGTGTGTGTGTGTGTGTGTGTGTGTGTGTGTGTGTAAGTGTATGCGGATGTGAATATATATTAAATTTATTATATTATATATATGTGTGTGTGTGTAAATATATATACATATAAACATATATATAAACATATATACATATATAAATATACATACATATATAAGTATATGCATTTATACGCACACACATACATACATGTAAGTATGTATACATGTATGTATATGTATATATACATATATGTATGGAATGTGTATTTATCTATTTATATATTCATGTAAATACACATACACACACACACACACACACACACACACACATGTATGTGTATATGTACATATATATAAATCGGTATGTATATATTTATGTGTATATGTGTGTGTGTGTATGCATAGGTATATATGTATGCCTGTACAATATATGTGTGGGTATGCATATGTACAGCTACACAGAAAGCTATCGTTAGGAGGGGTGTCGAAACGTTCAGTAACAAACAGAAACTTATGCCATTGAAGGGTTGGTATTTTGGGGTTCGAATCGGTCTCGTTCTGATTCATAATGTACCGAATAGTTGTTCCGGATTTCCTATGGAGGATTCACTGTGACATGATGATCTTATTCCCGAAAAGGATGGAAGATGCTTTGCAATGTGCAGACAAGACACAGGCTTTCTATGATACAAAAATAATCTGCGACGAGAAAATCTTTTTTTGAAGGTACCAACAACAGGTACGTAACGACACCACCCCTCTCCTCCTATTTCCCTTCGCTCGATATTTTGAAGAAAGATGTGTGTTTTAATAAAAATGAAGGCTTAAACATTTTCATATACCTCTATTTCTATATTCAATGCAGTGTTATCGTTTAACAGATTTGAACAAGAGAATGTGATCGCGAGCAGGAGTGGCCGAATCACCATAGGGTTGTTTTGGTGGATGCAAGTGGTGTCGGGGAGGTAACGGATGTCGGCCCTGGCTGATTTACTGGCAGCAGATATGTAGAAATCCTTGAGGAGGTTTTCCTCTCAACTGTTAGGGATATGATGTTTCCTGAAACGGACAACAGCCCCATCCATACCAGCCATGCCGTCCAAGATTAGTTTCGTGAACACCCCGGCATTCTGCCACATCCACCCGGATCTCCGGTTCTCAACCCAATTGAAAACGGTGGGCAGCCATGTCAAAATACATGCATCAAGACCACACTCGTAATCGTGTCGCAGTCGAGTTGACAGACGAGTCAGTGGCGTGTATGTTTCCACGCTTGAACTGTTTTGGCAGCAGGGGTAGGAACACAAAATATCAAACTTGAATATATTACCAATATCTTATTTTCCTTGTTTTGATCTAAATTAAATACATCAACAGTCATTAGGTAATATGATAAAAAAATGTAAAAGAAAGCTAATTGATTAGTGACAAATATTATACCATATTATAAATTTACCTGCGAATCTACAGCCTCTTAATTCGTGAATTACCAAATTAGTTGGAAAATCAAGGGTACCAACAGTTTCCTAGTGTTAACAACTATATTTTTAAAAGTTTCGTTGTTTGGGTAAGAATGTTTAGCATAATTTTCTAATGAAAGTTGTCTGTGTAGCTGTACGTACATATCATCAAAATATGAAAATATTATCATAACTAGAGTTTCAGTTAAGTCGTTATACCATTAATTCCACTACATCAGCACATCCTCCTCCTCCCCCGGCGCGAACCGCGGGAGTGACGGACGAGCCCAAAGTCCCACCATGACAGCCGTGAAAATACCTTTAATCTGTGTTAGGGGAAAATGCTCCTTAATGCCTGACCTTAGAGACCAAAGTGGCCTGCCCTTTTGTGGGGCAAGCGACTAGGGACCTTATAGCCTGCCTTTAAGGGTCAAAATGGCCCACAAGACGGGCCTCCCGCTGCTCGGACACGCCCCCGATTGTCTTGGAACAAAGGGAAGGCGACAATTACAAGCAGGAGCTGTCAGCACCTCCTTCGGCCGTGATGGATGGGCCTCCCTCAACCGCAGGAGACTTCAGAGGCCCTTCCCTGTGATGGTGAGGTCATCGATACAGGCAAAGACACGATCCAATTCCAGATTTGTTTATTTGATGCATTGAAGGAAAAAAATGTGCAAGATAAGTGGCAGGATGGTCACGCTGGACGATTTTGTCCGTGCTACAGAAAGGTCGCAGTTTAGTGAAGTCAACTAATCGCACTCCCCTGTCTCCCGTGAAGCAACTTGTGTACCATCATTTATAACATTAAGTATAACTCCAAACAGTTGCTACGAGAATATTGCAGGGTTAAGTCAATCCGCAATTCTAAAGAACCCCGTCACAGTATAGTTTTGGGCATCAGAAGGCCGCCAAGGACAATACCCTCACGGAGAGGAGTCCCTCAAGGAAGTACATTGGGTCCTATCCTCTTCCGAATCTTCGCTACTGGATTACAACACGATAGGGAAACATGCTGTTAATAGGAAACGAGTTGCCGACGATACACGGTTTTATATGTCAGTAAGTAATATGGTAGATGCTGAGTAGGGTTATATCTGAACTTAAGAAATGAATGGATACGAAGCCGTTGATATTAAATGATGACTGCTTGATTGTAGGAAGAAAGCCTAATCTTAGAAGGCTGGAGGTGAAAACGGAAGTGAACATTTGGATGTGAATGAATGGATTAATCATGTATTTGGAAATCATGTTATATATATTTATATATACACACACGTATTTATGTGTATATATGTATATGTATGTATGTATACACTTTATATATATATTCATATATACACATACATGTATGTGTATATGTATGTGTGTGTGTGTAGGTATGCATACTTTATATATATGTATATATATGTGTGTGTGTATATATATATGTGTGTGTGTGTATGTGTGTGTATATATGTGTAAATAAGTATACACATATAAAACATATGATATATAAGCTTCATGTGTATACATAATAAGTGTGCTAAGCTGATGAATTATTATCTTTCATAAGCTTCTGCCACCGACAAATTCAAAAGGATTGAAAAGCACCTCTGCCAAGTCCACTGCAGTGCCTGCTTTAAATTGTTTTAATTTTATTGCCGACCTCACTGTTGACAAAATTTCGTGTCACCGCGAAGGTCTCCCCCTCCGGGTCTCGAGCAATAGCCATGCGGTACTCCACTTACTCGTGAGACCCATACGTGGTAGAAAAAACAACAATGTAAAACTAGATTTATTGAAAGTGAGACAACAGTCTCGGAATCCACCTGGATTCCATCCTCAGGTCTGAGGACAGTTCCTTATTTGCTTGTTTTTACAGTGTTTATTAAGATCCGATGATTGAGCTGGCAGTATTTTTTTTTTCCTGAGACACGAGATGAGAGCAGTTAGAGAACTTAATGCAACCTTTGGTATAATATGATTTTTTGCAATACTCTGGAGGGGATTCGTAAACGCCATCAGTGAAGTCTAAGGATGGTATGTATCGCAAAATTATCGATAAAGATGAATACATTGGTAACCCATATGACAAGTTTCCATTAAAGAAATCAATTAATATTTGATCTCCCTTTTAAGATCATAAATTATTACTGATTTCTTTCTTTCTCGGATGTACATGCCGGGCAGCGGAATGGAATTTTAACCGAATCCAATCACTCTGATGTCGATGCCTCTGAGAACAGATGAATAAATATCAGTAAATGAAAAATGGGTATTCGAGGTTCTAATTGGCCAAACTTTTCGTGGTCTGTCGATTTCTCTTTTCATTAGGGTATTTGATTTGAGGGATGTCCATCTTGTAAGCCATTGTCGCATTTATTGTACTCTATGATAAGGAGTAAAATCCCATACCTTTTTATAAGAAGCGAGCAAAACTCGCCTAAGCGTGCTGTCCATAAGGTTCATAATCCAGTGCTATGTAAGGAATGCCGGTGGTCAATAGCTACCTGAGGCGAATAACAACGATTTCATCTTTACCCTTCGTTCTTGCGGCCCACACAACCTGCCCTGTCCTTCGGGCGCTCGCAGAAAAGTGACTTCACTCTGTGACTTTAAAAGCGAAGACCTGAAGTCTCTTCTCTCTTCTACTTTCTTTTCACAAAAGCATGATGTTTATATATTATCAAAGCGCAATGTAAAAGAAAAGAGGCCACTCTAACCCTTCCGAGAAGCCCTCCAGCGGTCGCGCAGCCCAACAAAAAGGGCGCCATAAGGGTGGAATTGGCGTGGCCAGACCCCTAGCCATCCATCACGGCCCAAGGAGGCGCTGACAGCTCCTGCTTGTAATTGGTCTTAATCCCCACTTATCTGGTCACGGACCATCACTTTTCCTTTGTTCTGAGACAATGGAGGGCGTGTCAGCCTAGCGGGACGCCCGTCTTGCGAGCCACTTTCGCCCCTATAGACGGTCCGTAAGGTCGAGAGTCCCATCAAAGAGGTAATGTTGTGAGCAACAACCGACCGTATGGGCGTGGGATAAGGGCCGAAATCCTATACCAGAGACTGAAATAAGGCCATAAATGTCGCTTGGAGATGCTATGGCCATAAGTCCCTCAGCCTCATGGTCTTCACAGGAAACCGAAAATTTACATAAACCTAAAAGCGGCAAGAGTTTAAAGGATCTTCCTTTAGACTTTGTTATGAAGGGGGACCTTATATTATCTTTTCTATTACATTTCGACGAAACGAAAGTTGTGTTGCTATCATATCATCATTTTTTTATCACTGGTGTTAATAATATCATGACCGTTACTAGTGTTTTTCATTACTAGCATCATTAGAATTATGTCTTAAATGTAACTTTTTAAAGTCGATTTCCAACAGTCAGTTTTAGCTTTCCTGTTGTTGTAAACACTCCGACATTATATTCCTCATGTTTAAAAGGTAGAAAAACGAATGTGTTACTCAATTTCGTGAAAGGTTAGAATTTTATTATATATTTAACCGCAGTGAAGGGATCCCTGTTGACCCAATCTTCTCGCTGTCATAAGTACTAGGTTTCGGATTTCACAAAGGGGATTTTGACCCTTAAGAACCCAGGGCACCCCGGCGCTAACGGGCAATAAATAAGCTGTATGGGCCAACCGCGCGGTCCTCAGCTGAGCGGAAATTTTAATTGTTTCGCGTAAAAGGGACCCAGAGATGCGGAAGAACGAGAACCAGAGAAGGTTCTTAGAACACTTATTTATTTGCTCAACATAAACAGCGATGACAATAACAAAAGGATATGCGAAATTTTCTCCATTTATCTGCAGTGCCTGTATCTATCTATCTATCTATATATATATATATATATATATATTATACACATACATACATACATATGCATGGCAGATGGGGCTATGCATGCGTGTGCATGTGTATGTATATGTGTGTGTGTGTACACATACATACATGTATATATATGTATATATATGTATATTCATACATGCATTTGTACATATGCATATATATATGTATGAATGTATATACCTATAATGGTTATACATATGTATATATGTGCGCATATATATATATAACACACACACACGTATATGTATGTATATACACCATGTAGCCGTATACAAGCGTGATAAAGTGCCCAGAACCCCTTCGGGTCGAGGGAGGCCATCCATCACGGCCGAAGGAGGTGCTGACAGCTCCTGCTTGTAATTGTCGCCTTCCCTTTGTTCCAAGACAATCGGGGGCGTGTCCGAGCAGCGGGAGGCCCGTCTTGTGGGCCATTTTGACCCTTAAAGGCAGGCTATAAGGTCCCTAGTCGCTTGCCCCATAAAAGAGCACGCCACTTTGGTCCCTAAGGTCAGGCCTTAAGGAGCATTTTCCCCTGACGCAGATTAAAGGTATTTTCACGGCTGTCATGGTGGGACTTTGGGCTCGTCCGTCACTCCAGTGGTTCGCGCCGGGGGAGGAGGATGTTTCATGGAGTGAATCTGATGGTAGGGATGTTCATTTGTGTGTGTGTGAGTCTGTATAATTAAGTATATACATACGTACATATACAGTACTCTACAATGCAATTTTTGAAGAAATCTCGTCAGTGCATTAGTCCGCTTCCGAGGAGTCGGGAAAGGGAAGGAGCTTCCCAGCTCAGCAAAGAGAAACACATCAGTGTCGACTGGCACGTGTCAGAAACGTTTTTTTTTTTGTGAGATGGTTTTATCTTGACACCTGTTCCTATGCACTGCCTCCTGCTGACCTCGATATGCGCAAAACCTCGGATTTGAGTGAACAGGTGATAGCACAGATATGTTTTGAAGAAATCTGGTCAGCAAACGAAACAAACTGCAGATTCACATCGGTATTTGCAGTTGTTCTGTTCAGCTGAGTTCAGCGGGGCTCAGCGATGCGCCGATTAACTGTTCGGAAAGAAACGTCGCCGATGTTGGGGTTATCTCTTTGATTTTTGTAGCCGTTGATCGTGGGTTGGAGTCTGGCTGGCGTTTCGTGATGGTTAAAGACTTGAAGACATCCAATATATTCATGTATATGTATACATACATACATGCATATAAACAAATGCATATATATATATATGTAT
>NC_061856.1:24574880-24577380 GCF_019202785.1 Penaeus chinensis
TTTACCGACATTGTGGGTTTTTGCCCGAAAAGGCCGAATTTGATTGTTTTTTTTCCAACGTTCAACCTCCCAGCCTTCTGCTCGTAACCCTCAACGTTATTTCCGTCAACATCAGACGGTAACCTATAAAAGATGAACATTTTCAATAAGGTTAGTATTCTAGAGGAACTGCCTTTAGTTACAACCAGAATATCATCAGCTTTTCGTGCTTAACTAAGTTGAAAGAAGTTATAAAATAAAGAGAAAATTTAAGTTGTTTGTAGCGAGCCATGCAAGCGATGAATTAACACAAGGAAAGAATCCAAGCTCAGAGAAAGGAGAATGCAAAGTGCAATTAGAAAGAAAAAGCGAAATGATCGAGAAATCACATCGATCAAACGAAGGAGTAGAACTTTGTCAAAACTTTATCAAGCATTTGATTGAGTTTTTTTTTTTTCAGCTGCCCATACCTACCTGCGCATTTTTATGACAGTAAACTATAGCCGCGTAAATCGAATTGCAGCATACCGACTCCCCCGCGGAATATGCAAACTTTCCAATCTGGTATATATATGTGTGTGGTGTGTGTGTGTGGGTGTGTGTGTGGGTGTGAGTGTGTGTATGTATATGTATATGTATATGTATATATATATATATATGTGTGTGTGTGTGTGTGTATGTTTACATATACATACATGCATACATACATACATATACATACAAATATATATATATATATATGTGTGTGTGTGTGTGTGTGTGTGTGTATGTATGTATACATGTGTTTGTGTGTGTATATATATGTATATATGTGTGTGTGTATGTATGTATACATGACACAAACACAAACACGGTAACGTGTACACAAAGATGAAAGGAAAACAGCCACAATAAGAAATGAAATTGAATCGTAACGTTTCGAACTCTTCACGAGTTCCTCTTCAGACGAATGATAAACCAAAATGGATCTATGTATGCATGTATACATGTACATATACATACATACATATTTATATATATATTATGTATACATATACATATACATACATACATATACATACATATATAATATATATATATATATATATATATATATGTGTGTGTGTGTGTGTGTGTGTGTCTGTGTGTTTGTGTGTGTATGTATTAATAATAATAATAAAGAGTTTATTTAGTAAAGTTATAATTACAAACGTATAATTTTGACACTTAATTTGTTGTTGTGGACGTTTTGAGCGATTTTCTCCGGTCTTCTAGGAAGGGAATCTGCAGCTGGGTTGGCGCGTCAGTATCTGAGGTGTAGTTAGATTAAATTATGATACGCATTGCTCTTTTCTGGAGTCATGCTAATCTAAGTTTTCAAAGTTAGTAATGGACGAATGCCAAAGTGACGCTGCGCTGCATGCTCATAAATTGGTCGAATGAATGTCTTCCATATATGGAGTAGATCATCCTGAGGTGCACCGAAGGATGATCATTTTTTATATCAGGAAAAACTCCCCCCCCCCCTTTTTTTTCATTGCCGAACGACTTTAACAAATGATCCTTTGAGGCGCGTGTTTAAAGCTCGTTACCTATTTTCAGAGCACTATCATAGTCGCTGATTTGTTGAATTTAAATTTTATTTCTGTGCACTTCTTGGTGTTGATTAACATTTTGATTGACGACGCTCATTCTGACACTTGTCTGAAGGCTTTTTATAACAAGATGTTGCCTTGCCCTGCTCTGTGCACGCGCCATGTCGGCTAAGTATTTGTAGCTCTCCCTCCTCACTCACCATCATCAGGAACAATGATGGACCGAGGGCCGTTCCTTGAGGGACACCGCAGTGAAGTTCAATCTCATCGGATGTTTGGTTATTTCCACGAGTCCTCCGGGAGCGGAGTTGATGAAGGAGGCGATCCATTTCGCCAGCTCTCGTTAAATCCCAGGATTTTTTTTTTTTTATTATTATTATTAAGGTGCTATGGTCGATGAAATCAAATGCTTTCCACAGGTCGATGGTGACGGAGGTGTGTGTGTGTGTGTGTGTATGTGTGTTATTGTGTGTGTGTATGTGCATATATCCCCTTCTGACCCTTGCTCTTACGCACCACTACTTCTTACTGAAACATCTCGGATTTACGTGAAATCTGGCCTGCAAACGAAACAAATTGTGAATCGGTATCTGCAGTCGTCCTGTTCGGCGCTGAGGAGGCCAGGACTCACAAAAAAGCGCCCTGGTAAGCCCGAAAAGACTATTTGTCGGTGTTTAACCATCACGAAACGTCAGCCAGAGTCCAACAGACGATTAACAGCTACAAAAATCAAAGAGACAACCCCCAACATCGGCGACGTTTCTTTCCGAACTGTTAATCGGCGCATCGCTGAGCCCCGCTGAACTCCGCTGAACAGAACGGCTGCAAATACCGATGTGAATCTGCAGTTTGTTTCGTTTGCTGACCAGATTTCTTCAAAACATATCTGTGCTATCACCTGTTCACTCAAAGCCGAGGTTTTGCGCATATCAATGTCAGCAGGAGGC
>NC_061856.1:24582380-24589880 GCF_019202785.1 Penaeus chinensis
TTCCTTAAGGCCTGACCTTAGAGACTAAAGTGGCATGCACTTTTGTGGGGCAAGCGACTAGGGACCTTATAGCCTGCCTTTAAGGGTCAAAATGGCCCACAAGACGGGCCTCCCGCTGTTCGGACACGCCCCCGATTGTCTTGGAACAAAGGGAAGGCGACAATTACAAGCAGGAGCTGTCAGCACCTCCTTCGGCCGTGATGGATGGCCTCCCTCGACCGCAGGAGACCTCAGAGGCCCTTCCCTGTGCTGGTAAAGTCATCGGCACATAGACACGCCCCATCAACTATCACCCCACTTGGAATTTAATTTTTTTAATTAGTTACTCGAAAGGTAAAGCCTAACAAAAAAAGTTAACAGAGTAGTTCCTAAGGGCATGGTATAAGAACTGAAAGGTGGTAGGCCAATTGTATGTATATACATCTAAAGTTGTATATGTATAACTATACCTGTATAGATTGCAGGACGCTTATATAACAGACTGGTAGCGGAGAACAACATTAATCCTATTCAAATCTAAGAGCCATCAGGACAGGTAGCATAATAACACCCCGAGGAACAAGGTCACTGGTTCCAACGGCATCCGCAGTGACTTCTAACGGATTAGGATGCCAATACTTGTGTCCGGTCGTCCAGATGTGTCTGAAATTCTCTTCAGCGAACATACAGGTTGTAGATCGTCCTTTACATATATATATACATATATATATATATATATATGTGTGTGTGTGTGTGTGTATGTGTATATATAAATATATATCTATGTATGTATGTATATATAACAGATTGGAAAATATGTCGTGCGCGGCCGCGCCATGTAAACAAGTTGGTCTTTGTCAGCTGTGCATTTAAGGCTGTAAATGCACAGCCGAAAATTAGGAAATTAAAAATCAGAATCATCACTTATATCGGTGACTTGAAATTGCAAAGAAATGTAAAATAATCTTTTTATATTTCGTTGTTGTTCTTCCGCCATCACTGTGCATTGGTGTCGACGGACAGTCTGTAAATGATAAGTTTGTTCCTGCGATGAATGCACCAATAATTGATATCCTTAAAAAAAATGATGATCCTGCACATGTAGCTGCTGATTTGAAGTCTATTGCAACAAGCATGATTCAAGAGCTAGACATAAGATTTGCAAATTGTTTCCCAGCCCTGGATGAGTTGCTTTACCAGTGCCTAGACTTTGGTCTGCTGCTTGATGGCTTGTGTGGCACTAGGCACGGCTCTCGTCATCCAATCAACAAAAATACATATGCAGCACTTGGAGCAAGAGAGTACGAAAGGTGTGCTATATTTGTATCCTGTCTCCCACATATCAAGGAGAACAACATGGCGTTTGGTCCTATGTTATCATCCAAGTCCTACTGGAAATTAAAATCGGCACTGATTGACGTAGTATGGGGAGAGTTTTACAGCACATACTTCCCAAAATTGTTCAAGCTGGATAAGGAGGTTAAGGACGAAGAAGGTATACCTATTCGTTACAGGGTAGTCATGAAGACCTGACTGCTGAGCACATCGGAGAATTTGCTGAAAGCTTTTTAAAGGCACAGCTTGAAGTTTTCACACTCACGGATATGTTCCATCTTCGTAACAACGATGTTAACGTTGTTCTTGTTGCACTGCAGGAAGATTTAGTAATTGAGCACTTGTACAACGACCCGGAATTCTACTCAGTTCTTGGAATGGAATTATGTGCACTTTGATATAATGAATGCAAAGACTGGCACGGAGGCAGTTGCAGAATCGTTTTACCGCGTCGTAGAGCAGCAGGAAATTAATGACAAACAGAGTTTGGAAATCCTTTCTCAACGTTCTATGGTAGATTGGTGTTTCCCTTACACAATACAATGCGAAGATACCTTGACGGAAAAGGCGCAGATGCACATTAAAGGGAATAGTGTTGTTGGAATGAAACGACATTATGCCCCAGTGTATCCCGACAACCGATCTCGAAAGAGACATTTGAATGAAGCTTCGAAGGTTATTTCAAGAATAACTGGATCAGAAGTGAAGCTACCTTTGAGTTGGACACATAGTTGGGTGAAAAAAACTTTAGAAAGAGTATATAGATCACTTTTCGTAGCTTAAGTTGTGTGTGATGTCTTGATAATCTTGCAAACTGTTATAGAAATAAACCTCCCAACATGAGAGCGAAAGACAATATCCTATCTGATTAAATAGTACAGGGTGTATTAACAAAAGGCTACCGACAGAAATATTTATTTTTTTATGCAAGGAGAAGTCTGACAAAAATAAGATTTTGATTTTTTCTGAAAGCCTGACGTGTGTTCATTTAATGCAAGCAAGAAGAAAGTAACCATTTACACGAAAATGAGATATCGCATATTTCTGGCATTGTGCTAATTGTATCGCTTTATGTAATTTTAAACTGTTCTCTCGCTTGTTCCAATAGGCGAACGGGAAGATGGGATCTTGAAGGCTGCCCTGTAAATGTTTTTTTTTATTTACCGACATTGTGGGTTTTTGCCCGAAAAGGCCGTATTTGATTTTTTTTTTCCAACGTTCAACCTCCCAGCCTTCAACATCTAAGCTAATCTATAAAAGATGAACATTTTCAATAAGCTTAGTATTCTAGAGGAACTGCTTTTAGTTACACCCAGAATATCATCAGCTTTTCGTGCTTAACTAAGTTCAAAGAAGTTATAAAATAAAGAGAAAACAATTTACGTTGTTTGTAACGAGCCATGCAAGCGATGGATTAACACAAGGAAAGAATCCAAGCTCAGAGAAAGGAGAATGCAAAGTGCAATAAGAAAGAAAAAGCGAAATGATCGAGAAATCACATCGATCAAACGATGGAGTAGAACTTTGTCAAAACTTTATCAAGCATTTGATTGAGTTATTTTTTTTTCAGCTGCCCATACCCACCTGCGCATTTTTATGACAGTAAACTATAGCCGTGCAAATCGAATTGCAGCATACCGACTCCCCCGCGCAATATGCAAACTTTCCAATCTGGTATATATATGTGTGTGTGTATGTGTGTGTGTGGGTGTGTGTATGTATATGTATATATATATATATATGTGTGTGTGTGTGTGTGTGTGTGTGTGTGTGTATGTTTACATATACATACATTCATACATACATACATATACATATATATATATATATATATATATATATGTGTGTGTGTGTGTGTGTGTGTATGTATATGTGTGTGTGTGTATGTATATGTGTGTGTGTGTATGTATACATGACACAAACACAGTAACGTGTACACAAAGATGAAAGGAAAACAGCCACAGTAAGAAATGAAATTGAATCGTAACGTTTCAAGTTCCTCTTCAGACGAATGATAAATCAAAATGGATCTATGTATGCATGTATACATATACATATACATATACATAATAATAATAACAAAGAGTTTATTTAGTAAAGTTATAGTTACAAACGTATAATTTAGCATTACAAAATGGTCATCTAAGCGTCTAATAAATAGGGTATAGTTGACATGTAATATCTTGACGAATGGCACTTAATTTGTTGTTGTGGACGTTTTGAGCGATTTTCTCCGGTCTTCTAGGGAGGGAATTTGCAGCTGGGTTGGCGCGTCAGTATCTGAGGTGTAGTTAGATTAAATTATGATACGCATTGCTCTTTTCTGGAGTCATTCTAATCTAAGTTTTCAAAGTTAGTAATGGACGAATGCCAAAGTGACGCTGCGCTGCATGCTCATAAATTGGTCGAATGAATGTCTTCCATATATGGAGTAGATCATCCTGAGGTGCACCGAAGGATGATCATTTTTTATATCAGGAAAAACTTCCCCCCGCCCCCCCTTTTTTTTTTTTTCATTGCCGAACGACTTTAACAACTTATCCTTTGAGGCGCGTGTTTAAAGCTCGTTACCTATTTTCAGAGCACTATCATAGTCGCTGATTTGTTGAATTTAAATTTTATTTCTGTGCACTTCTTGGTGTTGATTAACATTTTGATTGACGACGCTCATTCTGACACTTGTCTGAAGGCTTTTTATAACAAGATGTTGCCTTGCCCTGCTCTGTGCACGCGCCATGTCGGCTAAGTATTTGTAGCTCTCCCTCCTCACTCACCATCATCATGAACAATGATGGACCGAGGGCGTTCCTTGAGGGACACCGCAGTGAAGTTCTATCTCATCGGATGTTTGGTTATTTCCACGAGTCCTCTGGGAGCGGAGTTGATGAAGGAGGCGATCCATTTCGCCAGCTCTCGTTAAATCCCAGGATTTTTTTTTTTTATTATTATTATTATTAAGGTGCTATGGTCGATGAGATCAAATGCTTTCCACAGGTCGATGGTGACGGAGGTGTGTGTGTGTGTGTGTGTGTGTGTGTGTGTTATTGTGTGTGTGTATGTGCATATATCCCCTTCTGACCCTACTCTTACGCACCACTACTTCTTACTGAAACATCTCGGATTTACGTGAAATCTGGCCTGCAAACGAAACAAATTGTGAATCGGTATCTGCAGTCGTCCTGTTCGGCGCTGAGGAGGCCAGGACTCACAAAAAAGCGCCCTGGTAAGCCCGAAAAGACTATTTGTCGGTGTTTAACCATCACGAAACGTCAGCCAGAGTCCAACCCACGATTAAGAGAACAACCCCCAACATCGGCGACGTTTCTTTCCGAACTGTTAATCGGCGCATCGCTGAGCCCCGCTGAACTCCGCTGAACAGAACGGCTGCAAATACCGATGTGAATCTGCAGTTTGTTTCGTTTGCTGACCAGATTTCTTCAAAACATATCTGTTCACTCAAATCCGAGGTTTTGCGCATATCAAGGTCAGCAGGAGGCAGTGCATAAGAACAGGTGTCAAGATAAAAACATCTCACAAAAAAAAAACGTTTCTGACACGTGCCAGTCGACACTGATTTGTTTCTCATTGCTGAGCTCGAAAGCTCCTTCCCTTTCCCGACTCCTCGGAAGCGGACTAATGCACTGACGAGATTTCTTCAAAAATTGCATTGTAGAGTACTGTATATGTACGTATGTATATACTTCATTATACAGACTCACACACACACACAAATGAGCATCCCTACCATCAGATTCACTCCACGAAACATCCTCCTCCCCCGGCGCGAACCACTGGAGTGACGGACGAGCCCTAAGTCCCACCATGACAGCCGTGAAAATACCTTTAATCTGCGTCAGGGGAAAATGCTCCTTAAGGCCTGACCTTAGGGACCAAAGTGGCGTGCTCTTTTATGGGGCAAGCTACTAAAGACCTTATAGCCTGCCTTTAAGGGTCAAAATGGCCCACAAGACGGGCCTCCCGCTGCTCGGACACGCCCCCGATTGTCTTGGAACAAAGGGAAGGCGACAATTACAAGCAGGAGCTGTCAGCACCTCCTTCGACCGTGATGGATGGCCTCCCTCGACCACAGGAGACCTCAGAGGCCCTTCCCTGTGCTGGTAAAGTCATCGGTACATAGACACGCCCCATCAACTATCACCCTACTTGGAATTTTATTTTTTTAATTAGTTACTCGAAAGGCAAAGCCTAAAAAAAAGTTAACAGAGTAGTTCCTAAGGGCATGGTATAAGAACTGAAAGGTGGTAGGCCAATTGTATGTATATACATCTAAAGTTGTATATGTATAACTATACGTGTATGGATTGCAGGACGCTTATATAACAGACTGGTAGCGGAGAACAACATTAATCCTATTCAAATCTAAGACCCATCAGGTCAGGTAGCATAATAACTTCCCGAGGAACAAGGTCACTGGTTCCAACGGCATCCGCAGTGACTTCTAACGGATTAGGATGCCAATACTTGTGTCCGGTCGTCCAGATGTGTCTGAAATTGTCTTCGGCGAACATGTAGGTCGTAGATCGTCCTTTATTATTGAACAATACGCCAAACAAACGTGAGTACAATTATCGTTACAAGAAGACTGCAAATCAGCCATCGGGGATTTCCTATTCCTGAAAACCCACGCGCAGCACAGTTATGAAGGTCAAAGTAACACCATGCAGACAAACTGAACTACCAAACAGCGCGGCGTTAGAAAAATAACGGCAAAAAATGATAATAACATAATACGTTAACAAACCCATTGGCGCTTTGGAAGACTGTGGACTTCTAAGGCACCTATATTGTTCCCTTGGCAGAAGGTAAGTAAGAACAAAGGCCAGAATTGCTGGCAAACAAGGAAACTCCATTACCCAGCACTGTTAGCTGTTGCTGGTCCTTTAGCTTTAAGGGGAGATAAATTCGCAGTGTTGTTGGTGACGCCAGACGATTAAATTAAGAAAAACCAGAAGCCTCACTCAACCGACCAATCACGAATGCGAACAGGGGAAGATGTGAACTCAAAATCTGCGTTTCGGCCACATATCTTTCAATCATGATATGAATCTGAAGATTCATAAATGTGTAAATAAATAAATAAATATATATTTATTTATTTATATATTTACATATATATATATATATGTATATACACAGACATATGCATGTGTGTGTGTATATATATGTATACACATGTATACATATATATACATATGTATATATATGTATATACATTTGAATACACACACACACACACACACACACATTTATATATATATATATATATATATATATATTTATATATATATATATATATATATATGTGTGTGTGTGTGTGTGTGTGTGTGTGTGTGTGTGTGTGTGTACATATATATATATATATATATATATATATATATATATAAATACATATATAGGTATATATAAATATATACATAAATATACATATATATGTGTATATATACGTATATATATATATTCATATGTATACATATATATTCATATATATACATATATATTCATATATATATACATATATATTCATATATATACATATATATGTATATCTGTACATACATACATACATACACACACACACACACACACACACATATATATAAACATATATATATATATATATATATATATATATATATATATATACATGTACACGAATGTCTGTCTGTGTGTATATATATATGTGTGTGTGTGTGTGTGTGTGTGTGTGTGTGTGTGTGTGTGTGTGTGTATGTATGTGTATGTATATGCATATACATATACATATACATATATACATACATTTTAGTTAACTATTCAACGATGATAAACTTTTTAAAGAGCGCATCCCCCCCCCCCCCCCGTAAGCTCGGCCCCTCCCACACAGAGCGAACCCCAATCTCCATAAGGCCTAGAATCGCTCGCTCCCACGCTCGGCCCTCGGAGCCGCCCATCCATCACGGACCGAGGAGGCGCTGACAGCTCCTGCTTGTAATTGGTCTTAATCCCCACTTATCTGGTCACGGACCATCACTTTTCCTTTGTTCTGAGACAATGGAGGGCGTGTCAGCCCAGCGGGACGCCCGTCTTGCTAGCCACTTTCGCCCCTATAGACGGTCCGTAAGGTCGAGAGTCCCATCGAAGAAGTGATGCTGTGAGCAATAATCGACCAAGTCGACAGGCTATAGG
>NC_061856.1:24602380-24609880 GCF_019202785.1 Penaeus chinensis
GTCATGAATCGAACAACTCAAACTCAGCTCTAGGACATCTGACAGGAACCAACCTATGTTTCAAAAATGATCAGGTGTTACTAAAAGGCTTATTTTATACAAACATATTTGTTACAATTAAATTCTAAAGAATCACAATACCATTTCAGAAGCAGAGATCAGTGACAATTATAAGCACTACGTATGAAGTCTTACTTCAGTTAACCAGGACTGAGAGGATTGCTCATCTCGAGGTCCATAAACACCACAGTCACAGACGCCTCGACTCATGTCATCACTCACGGCCTGCGGAGGCGTCGACAGCCCCTGCTTGTAATTGGCCTTAATCCCCAATTATCTCATTAAAGTTCGTCACCCTTCTTTTGTCTCAAGACAACAGGGGCATGTTCGCACAGCGGGAGACCCGTCTTGTGACCCAATCTCGCCCTTAAGGACGGATCATAGAGGCGGTTTTCCCATCTCAGGCAGTCGGTCTGGGCTGTGATGGATAAGCTAACTCAGGTCACCTGAAGACTATTGTCAGCTCACGGATAATTTTACAGTATGGCTAAGCATCTTGATTGTGTTTCCAATTCTTTACATTTAATAATCCTCTTCCATACACAGAATTCTCAAATTGACGAAAAAAACAGCGATTTAGTTTTCACGTGATTTGTTATATTTTTTAGATATGCAATCTGAAGTGTGTATTATCTATGATATTTTATGCTTGTTTATATGATCTGCTTTTATGCCCGTTTCACTAATATTGCTACAGCAGCATTGTATAAAATAATAATGGTCCCATAGATCAATAGTAAGCTGTAGCATACCGTCTAGAATCTGAATGCCCTTGTAGAACTTGCACTAAACACATAACACACACACACACAACACACACACACTTACACACTTACACACACACACACACACACACACACACACACACACACACACACACACACACACACACACACACAACACACGTACACATACACAGATGAAGAACCTTTAATTGTGCATTATATTTTGCAATAGTATGCTCTCAAGAACAGAGGGCAAGTACGATTTTAGATTCACCATTTCCTTCATATAGAGGACAATATGTGTGAAATACAGGGCAAAAATCGGATTGAAATTATTTCGACTTTGAGTGGGCCTAGAGCCAGGTCATCATCCTTCACGGCCTGTGGAGGCGTCGACAGCCCCTGCTTGTAATTGGCCTTAATCCCCAATTATCTCGTTACGGCTCGTCACCTTTCTTTTGTCTCGAGACAATAGGAGGAGTTTTCGCACAGCGGGAGACTCGTCCTGTCCTCCATTCTCGCCCTTAGGGACGGGTCGTAGAGATGGTTTTCCCTTCTCAGGCAGTAACTGAGAGCTGTGATGGATAGGCAGAGTGAGGTCACCCGAGGAAGTGAAATATGAGCTACTGTGACCTCATGTTTAACCTCCTAATCAGACACACACACACATACACACAGTGCTTTACAGGGATTGTTACTTGCTGGCTCTGCTATAAAAGAGGTGAGCCGTTCACCGAATTGTGCATGCCTGCAGACTGGTGTCCACACTGAGGCTACAGAAGCATAATGGAGTTGGCATTCGTCTGCCAACATATAACGTATATGAGAATCCATTTTTATGTTATCATATTGCTCTACGGTATAATACATGCAACTGCTTTGTTTGATATCTCCTTTGATTTTACATTCTATATTTTGTAACAAGGAGCACTTCCAGTTGGAACAACTATTTTATTTTTTAGAAAATTACCTGGGACAAAGAAGATCGTCCATCTAGAGCTTTGTAAACACCGCATCTATGGGCCCTGGTCTTCCTGAACCCATGTCATCCCTCACGGCCTGTGGAGGCGTCGACAGCCCCTGCTTGTAATTGGCCTTAATCCCCACTTATCTCGCTACGGTTCGTCACCTTTCTTTTGTCTCAAGACAATAGGGGCGTGTTCGCATAGCGGGAGGTCCGTCTTGTGATCCATTCTCGCCCTTAAGGACAGATCATAAAGGCGGTTTTCCCAACTCGGGCAGTCGCTCTGGGCTGTAATGGATGGCTGTGAGGTCACCTGAGGAATTGAAATGGAAGTCACTGTGATCTCATGGATGTTTTCCCCGTATGGTCTTGTTGGAGTGAAAATACTTTTTTTTTCTGTTGTCATGAATCGAACTCATGATTGTGGGACATGTTTCAAATACAATCAGATATTACCGGAAAACTTTCCTTATTAATACACTTTTTATATTTGTTATAACTAAATTCTCGAGAATTACAATACGCCATAAGAAAAAAAAAAAAAAAAAAAAAAAAAACAATTCAAATCTAAAACGCTTTTTGATTTCATGTAATAAAAAGAAACGTGTGAAATCAGACACGAATGCCCGAAATCCACTCAGGAGGCGTTGACAGCCCCTGCTTGTAATTGGCCTTAATCCCCAATTATCTCGTTACGGTTCGTCACCTTTCTATTGTCTTAAAACAAAAGGGGGTGTGGTCGCTCAGCAGGAGGCCCGTCTTGTGACCCATTCTCGCCCTTAAGGACAGGTCATAAAGGCGGTTTTCCCATCTCGGGCAGTTGCTTTGGGCTGTGATTGATATGCCAAGTGAGGTCGCCTGAGGAAAATCTGTATGGCGTCTTGGGTACTTTTGTCATAAGGCTAAACAGATTCACAAAGATACGTTTCAGCGATTGGATACCTCTGATGAAGATCTAGGATATTCCTTGGGAATTCATTTTTATTTCAAATATGATTAGGCATTACAGGAAAGCTAACCTTGTATATTTTTTGTCTATAGCCATGATTTTAAAGAGTTTGATTAACTGCAATCCCCGGAAATGGATTGGTACCAGCTGAGTACAACTACAAAATTTGAGTGGTTTGTTACATCAACATTAAGAGATGCTAGATACCCCCAGTACACATAAACACACTTCTCTGTAACAACATATTACTACCAGAGAGAGCAATTTCAGTTTCGGACACCTAATTTCCTTTCACACAACGGAAAAGGAGGCGTGAAATTAGATTTCACTTAAACAGGACAAAGAAAGTTCAGAAGACCAAAAACACCGCATCTCTGGATCTGGTCGCCCTCAACCCAGGTCATATTTCACGGCCTGTGGAGGCGTCGACAGCCCCCGCTTGTAATTGGCCTTAATCCCCAATTATCTCATTAGGGTTTGTCACCTTCCCTTTGTTTCAGGACAATAGGGGGCGCGGCCGCACAGTGGGAGGCCCGTCTTGTGACCCAATTTCGCCCTTAAGGACGGATCATAGAGGCGACTTCTCCATCTCATGTAGTCGCTGTAGGCAATGGTTGAGGAGCCATATAAGGGCAAATGGAATGAAAGATAGTCTGTTGTGACCCCATCGGTAATTTTTCCAAATGGTTAAATATCATAACAAATTCAGAAACTCTTCTGATAGAGCACAAGCAACTCTTCATAAGCAATGAGTCAAATACGATCAGAGATTCCCGGAAGGACTTTTTATACAAGTATTTTCTTTCCACACTCGTTTTGCCTGGATTTTAGAGGAATATCTTAGCCAAAATATTTGATCGGCATATTCAACTACAATTAAGGAAATATATGTATAAGGAGTATCGCTGATTACTATTGCACCATAAAGGTCAGTTGCAGCTACATTCTGAGGTCAAGGGTCATCCCTCATGGCCTGTGGAGGCGTCGACAGCCCCTGCTTGTAATTGGCCTTAATCCCCAATTATCTTGTTACGGTTCGACACCTTTCCTTTGTCTCAAGACAATGGAGGACGTGTTCGCACAGTGGGAGGCCCGTCTTGTGACCCAATCTCGCCCTTAAGGACGGATCATAGAGGCGGTTTTCCCATCTCAGAAATTCGATCTGGGCTTTGATGGATAAGCCAAGTCAGGTCACCCGAGGAAATTAAATACAAGCTACTGTGACCTTGGGGATATTTAAACTTTAGTTGGAGGGTAAGTACATTAGTTTCTATTGTCGTGAATCAAACAACCCATTCGTATTATATGATCAGATATTTCCGAAATAACTTTCTTTATGCATGGACATTTTTTGTTCATATTTGTTATAATAAATTATAAATAAATACCACTTTATTTAGTCAGACTTCAGACTCTCTCTCTCTCTCTCTCTGTATCTCTGTCTCTCTTTTTCTTTCTCTCTCTCCCTCCCTCCCTTCCTCCCTCCCTCCCTCCCTCCCTCCCTCCCTCCCTCCCTCTCTCTCTCTCTCTGTCTCTCTTTTTCTTTCTTTCTCTTTCTCTCTCTCCCTCCCTCTCTCTCTCTCTCACTCTCTCTCTCTCTTTCTCTTTCTCTCTCTCTTTGTATATATATATGTGTGTGTGTTAGTATATATATATATATTATATATATATATATATATATGAGTGTGTATATATATACACACACTAATGTTGGAGTAATAGCAAATGAAACATTCTAAAACAGAGAAACATAACAATTCTTGTTTTATATGCACCATTTTCTCTCATAACCTGCTGAGACATGGACGAATGTTTAGAATCTAAATTTATCTAGGTCAAAGAAAGTCACCCATCTCGAGGTCCATAAACCTTGAAGGTGGTCCATGGTCGCCTTCAACCCAGGTCATCTGTCACGGCCTGTCGAGGCGTCAACAGCGCCGCTTGTAATTGGCCTTAATCCCCAATTATCTCATTACGGTTCGTCACCTTCTTTTTGTCTCAACACAATAGGGGGTGTGTTTGCATAGCGGGAGACTCGTCTTGTGATCCGTTTTCACCCTTAAGAGCAGGTCATAGAGACGATTTTCCCATCTCTGAAAGTCGTGGTGGGCTATGATGGATGTGCCAGGTATGGTCCCCTAGAGGAATGAGGTGCAGGTTTATTGTGACCTTTGACTTCGAGATTTACCTCCGCAGATCTTGGGAGGTAATGTTTATAAATTAATTAAATGGTTATTTTTTGGACTGACGAAAAATTATGGTTTGATTTGGTTGTGGTTCAGCGTCCATCCGATTTTGTAGCGACCCGGATGTATGTACGGAGATCAGCCTTTCATAAATGTCTGTGTTTAAAAGGGAGAATCTGTATCACGGTTCAACATGACAGCCTGGAAAAAACTGCAGCCAAGCCGAGTATTAAGAGGAAATGCCCAAACAACGACTCAAGCTTCGTTCTGCATGTATCACACTTTTACTGTTTATGCCGATATGCAAAGTACTGAAAGAGAAGATAACATCCCGACAAGAACCAAAAAGATAGTTCAATAAATCCGTATCTTCCAACATATCAATTTCTAACAAAGGAATGTCGCCCTTTTGACGTGACAAGAAGGTTCATTGTAGTATATCAAGGGACGGTAATATCGCCTTTACGGCCCGTCAATAAGGGTGAAAATAGGTCAGAAGACGGACATCCCTCTGTGTGGACACGCCCACTATTGTCTTGAGACAAAAGGAAAGTGATGAACTTTAATGAGATAATTGGGGTTTAAGGCCAATTACAAGCGGGGGCTGTCAACGCCTCACAGGCCGATAGGGATGACCTGGGTTGAGGGCGGCCAAGGTCCAGAGGTGCGGAATTTATGGACTTTTTGTTCTGGGTAACTGAAGTTTGACTAAATAAAGTGGAATTTATTTATAATTTATTATAACAAATATGAAAAAAAATAAAAATGTTCATGCATAAAGAAAGTTATTTCGGTAATATCTGATCATATTTGAAATGAAGTTTGGTTTCCATGATGTGCCCCAGAGCTGATACGAATGGGTTGTTTGATTCACGACAATAGAAACTAATGTACTTACCCTCCAGCTAAAGTTTAAATATCCACAAGGTCACAGTAGCTTGTATTTAATTTCCTCGGGTGACCTGACTTGCCTTATCCATCATAGCCCAGATCGAATTTCTGAGATGGGAAAACCGCCTCTATGATCCGTCCTTAAGGGCGAGATTGGGTCACAAGACGGGCCTCCCACTGTGCGAACACGTCCTCCATTGTCTTGAGACAAAGGAAAGGTGTCGAACCGTAACAAGATAATTGGGGATTAAGGCCAATTACAAGCAGGGGCTGTCGACGCCTCCACAGGCCATGAGGGATGACCCTTGACCTCAGAATTTGACACCGAGTTGTCTTCCCAAATATATTTACAAATGTTTATATATATAACTTCTGGACCACCAATGGAATGCAATACATACACCAAACAATCTATATTGAAATTATTTTAAAAATAATGTGAATACATGTTCAACATATCACAATATGTAACTAACACTAATAATGCCTCAGCCAGATAATGCCTTGAAGTTAAAGTTTGTACAGATAACTTCAGGGGACACGTTGTGGAGCGAGACAAGCCAATAAAAATTGAAACTACCGCTAAATGTAGAATAATCCTTTTATTATGATTATTCTTGATGTAAATTCACATTAGCATTATTAAAAAGAATCATAACATTACGATACATTTCATAAATGCAGATTTGAAATTCCCTCTGAAGCCTTTGTAAAACTTTTGCGCTTAATCTGCCAAAGCAATTTGCAACTGACACATCGCAATTTCCCGGATACACTCGAATAATTATTGCTATTTGGATTTTCTGAATATCAATTTCGAAGTGAATTAGTGTCGCCAGCCCCTTAGTCGGGAATTTGGAATCGCACACGCAATAGGGTGGTTTCAGTTGTAATAAACTGTGTCTGCGCGATTGCTTGAAGTGTTTTGTTCCTTAAATGCATTGTTATTCTTGTGTAGTGATTGTGCGGGTGAATAAGACATGTTAGGAAATTAAGGGCGCGTTGGTTTTTCTTATTAGCGTACCGTGTTGTTCGTACATCTGTATGTCGTTTTGTGCATCAATAAAAGTGAGGCAAGTTTCACATACCATGGATGTTAATGAATTGTTGATCTAATTATAAAATATGTTGTAAAATATAGGCATTATAGAACATTTAGATCCGACATGGTATTTAAATGCTGATATTAAACTGCTTCTCACTGTATTTTGACGCGTGAGTAAAAGTGGCTTTGCTTATTTCAAGATTACCTGCATGACGACAATCTACAGTAAGATTGTAACTGATACAACAGGTCGTCAGATTCGATCATTTTCGAAATTCTAATTTCTAACCAATACGGTTCCTCTCGCTTGCCGCAATTTTTTGTTTATCTTCGTAGAAAGACTATGTTCCTTTGGATTTCTTTATTTTCTACTGCATTTTATTTATTAATTTATCCACGAATTTATCAATTTCGCAACACATAACTGGAATAAAGCGAATGAAGACACTATATATCTATATCTCTTTATACACACACTCTCTCATCGGGATCAGCGCTTACACTCACTTCACCTGCGGCAATGAATACGTATATCCTGCTACTGGGAAAAGCGCCGCTTGATCTGACACTGAGAGAGAGAACAGGAATACTCTATGAGAGAGTAAGGATAATGGCGTTTGATTCCAAGTACAAGGCATTCATCAAGAGGAATAGGACAAAGAGAATGGATATCATGAAAT
>NC_061856.1:24617380-24642380 GCF_019202785.1 Penaeus chinensis
TAGTAATACTAATGCACTAATATTGGTTACAATGATAACGATAGAAAAATATATTACAGCGATTGTAAATGGAAAAAAACAACAACATTATCAATAGTAATGATAATGATATTAATGATAATCTTGAAATCAATAATGATAAGAATGATTAGATGATATTAATGAAACTAGGGCTTAATTACTAATAGAAGTGCCGCTACTACTGCTACTATAACTGTCAGTGTAACTGCTACTAGCAAGACTATTTATGATAATACTACTGTAAACAATAATGATAATAACGATGATGATGATAATAACTATAGTAATGTTAATGATGATGATGTTGATGATGATTATGTGGACGATGATGATGATTATGATAATAATAACAAAGAACGTTATCATCATCATTACTATGATTTTTATGATCCTAATCATAATCATCATTATTAAATCTGTAATCATTATCATCATCATCATCACCACGACCACTTTTTTTAATTATTATTATCATACCCTCTGGGATCTGCATTATATCGCCGTTTATGACCAGTTTTTTTCCCTCCAGATATGAAGATGAAGTCTTTTACTCCCCGGCATAAAATAGTCGAGATAAGAGTCATTCATAATTACGCGCAAGAATCTCCATATCGAGGCAGCCATCGCATGTGGAATGGACAGAGGCAGCGCAATGGAGCCGGGCCGTGAAAAGGAGGAGAAATGACGTTGAAAATCATTTCTTTTTTGCTTTTCTACTGATGAGTGGTTGTCAATATATATATGTGTGTGTGTGTTTAGGGGAGAGAGAGAGAGAGAGAGAGAGAGAGAGAGAGAGAGAGAGAGAGAGAGAGAGAGAGAGAGAGAGAGAGAGAGAGAGAGAGAGAGAGAGAGAGAGAGAGAGAGAGAGAGAGTGAGAGAGAGAGAGAGAGAGAGAGAGAGAGAGAGAGAGAGAGAGAGTGAGAGAGAGAGAGAGAGAGAGAGAGAGTGAGAGAGATAGATAGATAGAGAGAGAGAGAGAGAGAGAGAGAGAGAGAGAGAGAGAGAGAGAGAGAGAGAGAGAGAGAGAGAGAGAGAAAGAAAGAAAGAAAGAGAGAGGGGGGGGGGGGAAGAGAAAGAGAGAGAGACAGACAGATAGATAAATAAAGAGAGACTATGTAGACTTTATAATGACTAAATATTTAATTTCCTTGACCTGTCCACGTATTATACATCAATTAAGTACGTTCACGATATAATCATATTGCAAATTCGAACATGACTATATCCACGGAATGGTCACAGAAGGCAAACATAAACTGCATTGCTTAGGCGTTTGTATCGACACCAGATGGTTGTAATTGCCGGGCATACTACACCACAGAGACATTACTAGTGTCTCAGGGGGCTGTGCTATTCCAATGCTCGTTCGAGAACTTCATTATATTATCAGACAACGATAAGATGCCTAAAAAAAAAACTTCCTAAGTCAAGGTTTGAAAGACGATTTGGATCAAAGCGAGAGAAATCAATGAGATACGCGTGTAAATTGTCCTTGTCCTTTCTTTTCTTTTTACAAATCGGCATGGCAGAGCAAGCAAGCAGAGGTGCGAGTATGCTTTATGCCATTGCATGTCAAGGATGTCAGCACATTGCATTCCTAAGGTGTTGTCACTGAACATTTTCTGAACATTAGCGGCGAAAATATTCAAAATATGGCGATAGGGCGGGCCTTGGGGTTAATGATTTTTTTTTTTTTTTTTAAATTCATGAGGCGATGTATGTAGATTTTCCAGAATGGATCATTTAAAATATATATATATATCATTATGATAAAGTATCGTGGCGAAAAGGGTAAAAATGAGTTAACGATAAGGATAAGTGGACAGAAGGGGATGAAGAAGAGAAGGAAAAGGAAAGAGAAGTCTCCGTCTCCTAAGCCCCCCCCCCCTGAACACAACGAATAAGGGATGGGGGGGGGGGGGCAACGGCCAGGTATCGTTAGAGCTATTTACTATAACCGGTACTTTTATCATCGTCATTGTTTTAATAATGCCATTCTAATCATCCTCATTATTACTATTACTATCAACATTATCATCATCATAACCGTTATTAGTAATACTATTATTCTTACTGTTAAAAGTATTAGTATTATTAACAGCAACAGTACTAAGGTACTAAGAATATCCATTACTGTGTGGAGCGCTGGCTGATAATTTCCACATGTAACTATCTGCGATCCTTGTGTAGGTCTGGATGAACGAGCGCCGCCAGTTTTCTTGAAATAAGTTCTTGAAAGACTCACCGCGTTAAGTAGTTTGTACGTTTATGGCCACCGAAGCTAAAGGCAGTAATTATTGTAAGAGAAACACTATGTTCTATAAAGCTTTTGTTTTTTTTCTCAACTTTCTTAGCATTTTTATTTTGTTTCGTGTCAACATTTTTGTCGTTTGGTCCATTGCGTTCATATCTAATGTTTAGTTTTTTTCTTTTTTTATATATGTTATGTTTTCGCTTATTTTTACAATCTACCATAATCTGTCATATTCTAAAGAATTAACAATAGCTACACATTCGACAAACAACCTCTTCAATTTTAATATAATTTAGATAATGGTTCTCGCACGACGGTTTGCCTGTCTGTCTGCTGGCCCATTTTCAGATGGTCAGTTGGTAGTTAGTCGGTTAGATCACTACCAGTATAATGACAGAAACATATGTTTAATAAATATGTAAATTCTGTTCCTAAAAAGGAGGGGGGTGAGAGAAGTGTTTTGGTATGATTCTAAAGAGCATATGATAACTAATGATTTCTTCATTAACTCAGACGTCAGGAGAACAAAGGCGTAACAAGAACTGCGTGATTATTACGATTTAATTGAGGGAAAATCTGCCAGTGAAATTTCGGTCTTTTCGTAGAGCCCATTTTGGTATACTACCGTTGTTAGGAGATGGTAATATCGCCCTTATGACCCGTCCCTAAGGACGGGAATAGGTAACACATACACACATACATACATACATACAAACATACATACATACATACATACATACATACATACATACATACATACATACATACACACGCACACACACACGCACACACACGCACACACACACACACACACACACACGCACACACACACACACACGCACACACACACACACACACACACACACATACACACACACACACACACACACTGTAACCCAGCATTATATATGTATTGTTACTGAAATATACATGCCTATGTTATTATATCTATATTTTGTTATATTCCACATGACCTGTATATCTTAGGTATTGTCACATGCATATATGCCCACACACATACATATACATGCATGTCCATGGCTTTACCTGTTTATTCGTCTCTTCTTGCAACACCAGATATTCCAGCGTTGTGTTAACACTGCTTATATTTCTAGATGATGAAAATGGCTGAAATTGTATTAGAAATGAAGGGAAGTATATGTAGAACCAAAATGAAGCACAAAAATGAGTAAGTAATGTAACCTCATCAAGATATATGCAAGGTTATCGAACCAAATCCGTATATGTCTGTACAAGAATTATATTTATCGGCTTTATAACCCGACAGAAAGCCTATTATGCTAGGATATGGGAATATCGCCTTTACGATTGGGTCACAAGGAGGTCCTCCTACTTGTCGTGGGATGAAGATAATATTAACGAAATATATGTATATATATGTATATATATACATATATTCATATATACATATATATGTATATATATACATATATATGTATATATACATATATATGTATATATATACATATATGTGTATATATACATATATATGTATATATATACATATATATGTATATATATACATATATATACATATATATGTATATATATACATATATTTGTGTATATATATTGTATATATATATATATATATGTGTGTGTGTGTGTATATATGTATATGCATCCGTGTATACATGCGTACAAAAATACCTTTCTCTATGGCAATGTTTGTGAAAGCATGACGAAATATCCTCTTTTGAAAATCTCCTCTTGGAATTTTCTTTACAGAGACTTACACGGTAGATAAGGGTCGTGACATGCGAAATTCAGCCTTCCTCGCCCACGGCGAAGTCCATGAACCGATGTTTACAAATACTGACCGAACCAAACCCGGGTCATCCTTCAGGAGGCGTCGACAGCCCCTGCTTGTAATTGGCCTTAATCCCCAATTATCTCATTAAGGGTCGTCACCTTCCCTTTGTCCTAAGACAATAGGGGGCGGGGTGCTTGACGTCTTGTGACCCAATCTCGCCCTTAAGAACGGGTCATAAAGGCGACTTTCCCATCTCAGCCAGACGCTTTGGGCTATGATGGATATGCCAACTCAGGTCAGGGAGGAAATGAGATGCAGATTTGTTGTGACCTTGATCCGCTGATTTAGATGTTCAGGAATAAAATATTTTTGATAAGGTTAAGCATTACCAAGACCTTTGGAAATTTAAGCATACCCATTTTCATAGTAGTGGATTGAATGTAAAGTTCTGTGACATCTAACGGGATGCCAAGGTTTGCTTCATCAAAATTCACAACAATTATAAAAGGGAGTGATCAGTGGTTAATAGATGGGAATATCGCCTTTAAGAACTGTCCTTAAGGGTGAAATTGGGCCACAAGGCAGACACCCCACTGGGTGGACACGCCCCCTATTGTCTTGAGACAAAAGGAAGGGTTAGGGCCAATTATATCGATACCTATACAGTCTACAGATCGTTTGTGCCTGACTTCAGTTGACCTGTCTCAGATTGGTCATTGTGTATATATTGTCGTCTAGGTAATAGAGGCTGCATTCGCATCTCCACTGTCGTCAAAGGCTATTATGTTAGGCCATGTAAGATCACTAGTGGATATCTGATTCAGGTATCTTGAGAAGTCATTTTCATTATCTCACAGGTCGTAATCATTCTGAGGGAAAATCAGATAATGATCACAATATCAATAATCATAACAGAAACATCAGAATATTCCCCGAAAGCTCAGGGAAGGCGAAATCGGGTGAGGTCAGGTCGTGGCGCCAAAGGTCATGGCATGCGAAATTCAGCTTTCCTCACCCAAGGCAAAGTCCGTAAAAATCCCTCTGGAGGCGTCGACGGCCCCTGCTTGTAATTGGCCTTAATCCCCAATTATCTCATTAAATTCGCCACCTTTCTTTTGTCTCAAGACAATAGGGGCGTATCCACACACCGGGAGGCCCGTCTTGTGACCCATTCTCGCCCTTAAGAACGGGTCATAAAGACGACTTTCAAACCTCAGACAGACGCTTTGGGCTATGCAGATTTGCTGTGACCTCGAAGTGGTTAAGGATTAACATAACTTTTGGAAAATTGAGCACACCTTTTTCATAGTGGTGGACTGAATGTGAAGTTCTGTGACATCTAACGGGATGCCAAAGTTTTCTTAATCAAACAATGGGAAGTGAACTACAAGAACTACAATCTAAGCCCGTCTCATCTGCCAATACAGTAGTCGTATTTCCATCAGTGACTGATAGGAATATCGCCCTTAAGAACTGTTCTTAAGGGTGAGAATGGGTCACAAGGCGGACACCCCACTGAACGGACACGCCCCCTATTGTCTTGAGACGAAAGGAAGGCGGCGAACTTCACGAGATCATTACGGCCAATGACAAGGGGCCATTGATGCCTCTACAGTCTACGATCGTTTGTGAATATCCTCAGTTGACCTGTCTCAGATTGGTCATTGCGTGTATATTGTCGTCTCGGTCATAGAGGGTGTATTCGCATCTCCACTTCAATTCAAGATATTTGTATGCTTTGCCTTTTAGCATGTTGGTAGATATGGGAATACATTTACCAGAATTCCCGTTGTATGAACACATGTTTGGCATGTCTTGAGAAAAACTCAATACACACACACACACACACACACACACACACACACACACACACACACACACACACACACACACACACACACACACACACACACACACACACACACGCGCGCGCGCGCACACACACACACTCACACATACATATACAAGCATATATGCATAACCACATAAATCTGTACGTAACAATGTAACAATACCCTTTTACTTGTATGTAATGCTCGTAAAAGCATAACAGAAGGTAGTAACAAAAGGCTATTCGAATTTCAAAACTCCTTTTAGATTCCCTTTTCAAGATCATCAGACCAAGGGCCAGGATTGGAAAATATATGCCATGTCCAGTGTGTTGTTTGTTTATGAATTATCTTCACACATAGATGCTTCTACGTTAATTGTCACGGAGACAATTACTAATCATACCCATCTCATATATCTTTAATTCTCCTTGAATTTTAAAATGATAAAAAAAATGTTTTTAACGTTGTCGAGGACATTCTAATAATCACAATATGAATAATGATGATAGCAACATAAAAAAAGGGAAAATCGGGTGAGGTCAGGTGGCTGTGCACTCGTGGAGCCATCTCTAGGTAAACAAAATTCTCAAGAAGAAATCTACCACCGATAAAAAATTTACCCGGCAGCAAAGATAGGTGACAGATAAAGGCCATACCATGTGAAATTCAGCCTTCCTCACCCAGGGCAAAGCCCGTAAATACGATGTTTACGGACACCACGCACACGCACGCACACACACACACACACACACACACACACACACACACACACACACACACACACACACACACACACACACACACACACACACACACACACACACACACACAAACACACACACACACACAAACACACACACACACACACACACACACACACACACACACACACACACACACACACACACAAAACCCATGCACATACATTCACATGCAATTATGCACAGACACACGTATATATACCGACTCAGGAAGAGAAAGAGACGTAATAGCGGCTGTGAGTTCACGAGTGTCAATGTAGATAATGTAGCTAGATTAACACAATCACTGCTACTACTGCAAAGAACACAACCAATATTACTATAAGGGCCACTAACACGTCGAATGAAACAAATAAGCCCTCAAACACATTGCCTAAGAGAGCCAGCCAGTTGGTCGGCTCTTCTAGCTTGGGTATTGACTCGGGTTTAACCCAATGCCGTCGGGGAAAATGAACAAAAAATGGGGAAAATGCTGTGCCCATTTTCTATATTTTTTGTGAAATGTCTGCTCATAGATGGCTCTGCTAGTGCTTAGCCTCAAAGGAGTCAATTATTAGACCTTGTGACCATACGTGATTTGAATTGGCGGGAAAAACGTGTTTTTTACTAGTGCTATGGATATCGATGGTGTTATTTTTATTATAAACATTATAATTATTATAATGTTTTTAATATTAGTAACAGAAAAATAAGATAATGTAAAATATTTCGTAAATCAAAGAAAAGGGTGAACGGGCGAGACGGGCAGTACTCCTAACTGGCTCATTGGTGACTTAGTACAAGTATAGCCATCTATGTGTATAAACAATCAAACACGTACTAACAGTGGGCAAAGCACGTGTCTACCCGTCGTACCCGTCGGCAAGGGGTTAAACGATGGGACACTAGTACTGGTAGGCTAAACGACTTGACGTTCTCCAAAAAAAACAGTCGATTTTTCAACAGTCTTATTATTTCTTTCGTCATCTTGTTGCCTTGATTATCAGTTCCAGTAATTTAGATACAACGGGTATGGGAAGTCTGTATTGTGACCCATTCTCGCCCTTGAGGTCGGGTAATAAGGGTGATATTCCCCTATTTTACTGTAATACATTATATTGACAGGTCACAGGGGCAAAGTTCCTCTGTCAGAAATATACGTTATACATTAACTGAGCAGCTTTTTTTTTCCAGTGTTTGGATGAAACAAACAGGTTGTTCACAGGCTGTTACAAAGCTGATCAGGACTTAAAGCTTAAACGTAGGATAAATAAAAAAAAAAAGTGGAGAGCATTTTTTTCGCCAAGCAGTGTTCAATCTCCAGAGCAAAATAGGTTACCCCCCTAAGCCTCGGTTATCCCGCTTGATGAAATTCATGGCCTTTGACTCGAGACAAATGGATTAAAGTTCGGTTAGCAGATGGGTCTTAGTGGGTCGTAAAGGCGATTTTGTAGTGAACCTTTTCTAATTTTAATTGTAAAGAAATTAATAAACATTACCATATGCCTTTAAAAGCATCCCCAGCTGTTTGCGGGTCACCTCAGGGTAAACGACCTTGTTTCACCCTTCCCGCCAGGTCTCAATATTTAAGGCGTGATAAAGACCTTTATTTTTACGCTTTTATTTAATTTAATTTTACCTGCTCAACTTTTAGTGTGAAAATCATTTTATCTATGGATTTTATGTTCAGTCCTCTTTATATCTAATATTCACATTCTAATGTTTTAATCGTATGCAATCAAGATGAACCCAACAACCCTTGTTAGGGGCCTGTCAGACCATGCTTAGTTTCTTTTCTCTTCAGAGATCCAAGGCCGGAAGACTGCAACGGAGCATTGACCTGACATTAACCAGGGAGAGGAAGGCACTCCCTTTTTTATTATTATTGGTAATGGTACATGTGTATTCGGCTCGCTGTGGAACACCAGTGTAACATTGTACAGATAAGTCTTGTGTTTTGTTTTTTTAGAAATATTACTATTGCAGATGTACAACTGTTATATATTATCAAAGCCGATCTATTAGAAAATGTTTTAAAATGTTTTAGTTCTTTTATGTTACCATTTTTTTTTTCTTAATGAGTTGTGCCCAGGCTCCCTATTTTATGTTTGTTTGTTTACGTTCGTAGGTGTTACAAGTACACAGTTACAATAATGAGTTGTGCCCAGGCTCCCTATTTTATGTTTGTTTGTTTACGTTCGTAGGTGTTACATGTACACAGTTACAATATGCCATCACAGAAAATGAGGGCAGTGTAATGGAAAATGGGGAAGCCCAGTGTTTAAAAAACCCTTCAGTGTTTAAAAAACCCTTCAGTGTTTTAATGTTATATGTAGATTTTTAAATTTTATCTTAAGGGTTCAGTTTTACTTTATTTTAGTCCTTTAACTTTGTTTTTTAGTCCTAAGCTTTTATTTTGATTTTATCATATTTATCCCTGGCCCACCGTGCCTTCGGTACGAAAAGCCCCATTTATAAACACAAGCACTGCGATAGTTGACTCCCTCAGGGTCACTGCGTCGCTTACTGTAGGGTTGCATTTACTCCAATATCTTATCCCCCTAACAACAGCTGTATCTCACAATAAACCCTACAGTTAGATCATAGGGCTGGGACTTTTTAAAAACCGGAAATATCATTTTTGTTTTGGCAAATTTGGTAGAGTAAATCGTTGTGGAGTTTCTATTGTATTTTATTTGATATTTATATCCATAGTTTCTGTGGGGTGTAATAAGATACAGTATTTTAGCAATTTGCTGTAAGATGTCAGAACATAAGCTTCACTAAAAAATGGGTTCGCGCTCTTTTCAATATGCAATTGCATTTTTTTTATGTGAATATTTAGCCGAATGAAAAATTAACCTTTTTTTTTATATGTCTAAATCTCAGGATCGAGGTCATAGGAAATCCACATTTGATTTCCCTAAAGACCTGACATGGCTTTGGAACACAGTACTAAGCGACTTTCTGAAATAGGAATTTCGCCTCTTTGACCTGTCCTTAAGGGCGAGAATAGGCAGTTAGAAGGGACTCCTGCTGTGCGACCACGCCCCATCATCTTTAGACAAATAAAGGCGATACACTTCACGAGATAAGCAAAGATTAAGGCCAATTACAAGCAGGGGCTGTCGACGCCTCCACCGGCCGTGAGGGATGACGACCAGTGCCCCTCAGGAGTGTCTTTATTGACTTCGCCCCGGACGCCGAAGGGTGAAATTCGCGTTTCATTTCCTCTGTCTGTCGCTTAACGGTCCGTAGATATGAATTCTGTGTGGCATTTTTGAAGTTCAAATAGGTGTACCGATGTTAAATTCTCATATGATTGCATACGTATTGCTGCGTATAAGTGTATCTTTAATCAAATCGAGGACATACAGGTTATTGCGTTTCTATTTTGACCGAATTTACAATTGTGTGTGTGTGTGTGTGTGCGCGCGCCTGCGTGCGTGTTTGCACAATACATTTGTTAAGTTTACCTCCTTCCATTTGTATCAAGACAAGAAGCATGTTCGCACAACGGGATGTCCGTCTTGTGAATTTTTCTCACCCTTAAATAAATATATAGTTTTGAAAATGCCTTAGCTTGTTTTAAAATAAAATGGAAAATAACTTTGCTGACGTGTGAATTACATAAACTATTTTTTTATACCCAGTCCACTGACAGTTTTTATACATATTAATTTTAATTTCCAATAACACGTAGGCTATTTTCACCAAATTAATGACTGCGATTTTCTAGAGTATATTTGGTAGACGTTTTGTGAATAGACTCGATAGACTCGCTTACTGTCTTTTATTATTATCGGGATGACAGAAATGTCTTCTTTTTAATACCTATAATAAGTCTCAGATGGTGTTAGGGGGGGGGGGGGCGAGCAGTATGTCTATATTCCATTTCCTCTTGTTATCTGACATGGCTGATCCTCCCTATCCTTTGGCGACTATATGACACGCAGATATCGCCTCTGTGACCTGAACGAAGATACATGTACAGAGAATAAACCTAGACAGGTCATTCACTTTCGATCTGTAGACTATGTAGGGGCTTCGATGACCCCTACTTGGAATTGGCCTCAACCCCATATTTATCTCGTTAAGTTCACCGCCTTCCCTTTGTCTCAAGACAATAGGGGGCGTGTTCGCTCAGCGAGTTGTCCGTCTTGTAACCCATTCTCACCCTTAAGGACGGTCCATAAGGGCGATATTCCCATATCCTAACAGCCGTAGTACACAATAATGAGCCTTATTTGCGAGTCATAAAGGCAAAATTCTTGTCCTGTTGGATGAGATATTTACATTGATTTTAAATGTTATGAAATTTGATTAAGCGAACTTTGTTTTTCCGTAAGATGTCATAGAACTTTCTATTCGGTCCATTACTATAGAAAACTGGATGTGCTTTATTTTTGGAGGTTATTTAATGTTTTATGCAAATTATTATCCGTATTAAAAATGCATATGAAATTTAGTTAAAGCAAAGGACTGAAGTCACAGTAGCTTCCGTTTCATTTCCTCAGCTGACCTCACTCGGCGGAGATGGGAAAACCGCCTCTATGACCCGTCTGTAAGGGCGAGAATGGGTCACAAGACGGCCCTCCCACTGTTCAACAGACGCCCCCTATTGTCTTAGGACAAAGGGAAGGTGACGACCCTTACGACCTTTAATGAGATAATTGGGATTATGGCCAATTACAAGCGAGGACCGTCGATGCCTCCTGAGGGTCTGGTTCGGTCAGTGTCCGTAGACATCGTGTTTATGGACTCAAATTTCGTGTGTCGCGGCCGTTATCTGCTGTTTAACTCTCAGCAAAGGAAGTTTTGCAAATTCAAATAGCCCTTTTTTGCTAGCCTCCGCCATCCTCTCATAAACATGATTACCGTGAGTATATGTATATAAGAGTATCTGTATGCATGCGCGCGCACACACACACACACGCACACACACGTACACATATATTTAATATATTTCAAGGGTATTCAATGAGCATTATGAGTGAATTCGAAACGTCACTCTTTTCTTCTGTGTCTGTCGTGGCAGTGTTTCATTTTACACCAATGCTCTTCATTTCCAGCAACACTTTCGCCAAAGGCTGTGTCTGCAAAACATAATATATTCGACAGTGGAAATTAGAATTTGCCTTGTTCTCTCAAATTAATTTTGATGGAGATGGAGGGCACTATAAATTCATTCCATATCCTCTAATGACCAGGTATGGCTACCCAGCATGCGAATGACCTAGACGAGAAAATACGTACACTTTGCCAAAGTAAGACAGGTCAACTGAGGTCATTCGCAATCCGGCTGTAGACTATGTGGAAGCGTCGATGGCCCCTGCTTGTAAGTGGCCTTAAACCCTACTTAGCTGAAGTTCACCGCCTTCCTTTTGTCTCAATACAATAGGGGGCGTGTTCGCTCAGCGGGGTGTCCGTCTTGTGACCCATTCTCACCCTTAAGGAGGGCCGATAAGGGCGTTATTGCCATCTAGTTGGATACAATATTGAGTCTTACTTTCGAGAATTAACGTCCCCAGGCCAAAGTGAGACAGGTCAAATGAGGTCAATCTTAATCGACCTGTAGACCGTGTAGAGGCACCAAGAAGCCCCTACTTGTAACTGCTCTTAACCCCTAATAATCCCGTTAAGTTCACCGCCTTCCTTTTGTCTCAAGACAATAGGGGCGTGTTTGCACAGCGGGATGTCCGTCTTGTGACCCATTCTCACCCTTAAGGACGGTCCATAAGGGCGATATTCCTGTATCCTAACAGCCGTAGTACACAATAATGAGCCTTATTTGCGAGTCAAAAGGTCGTACTGCGTAGTACGCCGTAATGAAATTTTATTTTCGGGTCAGAAGGGCGAAATTCCAATGGCAGATGAAAATAGTTATGCTGGTATTCACAACCCTTTTATATGTTGTGAATTTTAATGAAGCAAACTTTGTCATCCTGTAAGATGTCACAACTTTGCGTTCAGTCTATCGCTGGACGTGCTTTATTTTTTAGAGGTCATTTTATGTTTAATACTAATGATTGTACATATTAAAAATATAATCTTTGAAAAGGGCTAAGTCAGAGGATTGAGGTCACAGTAGTTTCTCTTTCATTTCCTCAGCTGACCTCACTTAGCGGAGATGGGAAAACCACCTCTATGACCCGTCTATAAGGGCAAGAATGGGTCACAAGACGGGCCTCCCGCTGTTCTACAGATGCCCCCAATATCTAAGGACAAAGGGAAGGTGACGATCCTAATGATATGTTTGGGGATTAAGGCCAGTTATAAGCGGGGTCTGTCGACGCCTCACAAGGGATGGCCCGGGTCTGGTTCGGTCAGTATTTGTAAACAACTTAGCCCTGGGCGAGGAAGGCTGAATTTCGCATTCACGGCCTTTATCTGCCGTTAACTCTCAGTAAAGGGAATAAAGTCTTGTTGCTTCCGCCATGGTTTCACAAACACGTATATGTATATAAGAGTATCTACATGCATGAATTACACACACACACAAATATTTTATATATTTCAAGGCAATTTGTAAAGGCGATATTCCCATCTCCAAGCACTGGCTATTCACCACAACGAGCTTTATGGGCGAATTCGAAACGTCACGTTTTTCATCTGTTTCTGTCGTGGCAGTGTTTCATTTTACATCCGTACTCTTCATTTCGAGAAACACTTCCGTAAAAGGGATACTGAACTACCGTTAATTTCGTAAACGCTGTGTGTGCAAACGCTGTTTTCGGTAAAACATAATATATTCGACAATGTGAATGTCGACTTCGCATTATTCTCTTAAAATGATGATGATGGAAGTGGAGGGCACACTAAATCTCCATTCCATATCCACTAGTGACCAGGTATGGCTTACCCAGTATGCGAATGTCGCCTCTATGACCCAGACAAAAATATACGTTCACTGGCTAGACGGAGAGGGGTCGACTGAGGTCATTCCCAATCCATCTGTAGACTGTATGGAGGCGTCAATGGCCCCTGCTTGTAATTAACCCAAACCTCCTATGATCTCGTTAAGTTCCCCGCCTTCCTTTTGTCTCAAGACAATAGGGGGCGTGTTCGCACAGCGGGATACCTTGTCTTGTGACCCATTTTCGCCCTTAAGGACGGTTCATAAGGGCGATATTCCGATTTCATCGCAGCCGTTAAATACAATAACAAGCCGTAGTTTCGGCATCAGAAGGCCGAGATTCCACTTGTCGAAAACAACTTCTGTATTGGTAGATTATATCACTTTAGTTGTCTCTGTGTAATTCTTGGTTTGTTGAAGGTAATATTCAGATTCCTCTGAAATTGTTATAGATTTTGATTAAGTAAACTTTATCGTCCTATAAAGTGTCACATAAATTTGTATCCATCACTATGAATTGGATGGGCTTTATTTATCAAAGGTCATAGCATGTTTATGTGAATGCTTAACATTACTATAAATGTATTTTGAAAAAATAATATCCAGACCAGAGGATCTAGGTTAGTCAGTTTACATTCCATTTCCTCCTTGACCTGACCTGACAACCTAAAACGACTTTGACATGGGAATGTCGCCTCTATGACCCGTTCTTAAGGGCGAGAATAAGTCACAAGACGGGCCTCCCGGTGTGTGAATACGTCCCCTATTGTCTTCAGACAAAAGAAAGGTGACGACCCTTAATAAGATAATTGGGGATTAAGGCCACTTACAAGCAGGGGCCGTCGACGCCACCAGAGGGAAGACCTGGGTCCGGTTCATCATATTTACTGGCTTTGCTCTGGGTGAGGAAGGCTGAATTTCGCATGGTATGGCCCTTATCTGCCATCTGTCTTTGCTGCCGGGTAAATTTAATATCGGTGGTAGATTTCTTGAGAATTTTGTTGCCCCAGAGATGGCTCCACGAGTGCACTGCCACCAAGGAGCCAATGATGATTGACCCTACCTGACCTCACCCGATTTTCCCTTTACATGAGCTTTTGGGGAATGTTTTGATGTTCCTGTAATCATTATTCATTACTGTGATTATTAGAATGTCATCGACAACGCTAAAAACATTTTTTTTTTATAATTTTGAAATTCAAGGAGAATTATAAATATATAAGATGGGTATGATTAGTAATTGTCTCTGTGACAATTAACGTAGAGGCATCTATGGGTGAAGATGATTGGTAAACAAAAAACACACTGGACATGGCATATATTTTCCCATCCTGGCACTTGGTCTGATGATCTAGAGAAGGGAATCTAAAAGGAGTTTTGAAATTCGAATAGCCTTTTGTTACTAGTTTCAGTTATGCTTTCACGAGCTCTAATACGCACAGATTTATGTGGTTATACATGTATGCTTGTGTGTGTGTGTGTGTGTGTGTGTGTGTGTGTGTGTGTGTGTGTGTGTGTGTGTGTTGACTTTTGTCTCAAGACAAGTAGAAGATGTGTATTATATTCCCATATCTATCAACATACTAAAAGGAAAAGAATCCAAATAATGATCTCGTTAAGTTCGCCGACTTCCTTTCGTCTCAAGACAATAGGGGGCGTATCCGCTCAGTGGGGTGTCCGCCTTGTGACCCATTCTCACCCTTAAAAACAGTTCTTAAGGGCGATATTCCTATCAGTCACTGATGGAAATACGACTACTGTATTAGAAGATGAGACGGGCTTAGATTGTAGTTCTTGTAGTTCACTTCCCATTGTTTGATTAAGAAAACTTTGGCATCCCGTTAGATGTCACAGAACTTTACATTCAGTCCACCACTATGAAAAAGGTGTGCTAAATTTTTTTCAAAAGTTATGTTAATCCTTAACCACTTCGAGGTCACAGCAAATCTGCATATCATTTCCTCCCTGACCTGCCCTGGCTTATCCACCATAGCCCAAAGCGTCTGTCTGAGGTTTGAAAGTCGTCTTTATGACCCGTTCTTAAGGGCGAGAATGGGTCACAAGACGGGCCTCCCGGTGTGTGGATACGCCCCCTATTGTCTTGAGACAAAAGAAAGGTGGCGAACTTTAATGAGATAATTGGGGATTAAGGCCAATTACAAGCAGGGGCCGTCGACGCCTCCAGAGGGATTTTTACGGACTTTGACCCGGGTGAGGAAGGCTGAATTTCGCATGCCATGACCTTTGGCGCCACGACCTGACCTCACCCGATTTCGCCTTCCCTGAGCTTTCGGGGAATATTCTGATTTTTCTGTTATGATTATTGATATTATGATCATTATCTGATGATCTGTGAGATAATGAAAATGACTTCTCAAGATACCTGAATCAGATATCCACTAGTGATCTTACACGGCCTAACATCATAGCCTTTGACGACGGTGGAGATGCGAATGCAGCCTCTATTACCTAGACGACAATATATACACAATGACCAATCTGAGACAGGTCAACTGAAGTCAGTCACAAACGATCTGTAGACTGTACAGGTATCGATGGCCCCTTCTTGTAATTGGCCCTAACCCTTCCTTTTGTCTGAAGACAATAGGAGGCGTGTCCGCTCAGTGGGGTGTCCGCCTTGTGACCCATTCTCACCCTTAAGGACAATTCTTAAGGGCTATATTCCCATCTATAAACCACTGATCACTCCCTTTTATAATTGTTGTGAATTTTGATGAAGCAAACCTTGGCATCCCGTTAGATGTCACAGAACTTTACATTCAATCCAATAATTATGAAAATGGGTATGCTTAAATTTCCAAAGGTCTTGGTAATGCTTAACCTTATCAAAAATATTTTATTCCTGAACATCTAAATCAGCGGATCAAGGTCACAACAAATCTGCATCTCATTTCCTCCCTGACCTGAGTTGGCATATCCATCATAGCCCAAAGCGTCTGGCTGAGATGGGAAAGTCGCCTTTATGACCCGTTCTTAAGGGCGAGAATGGGTCGCAAGACGTGCATCCCGCTGTGCGAATACGCCCCCTATTGTCTTAGGACAAAGGGAAGGTGACGACCCTTAATGAGATAATTGGGGATTAAGGCCAATTACAAGCAGGGGCTGTCGACGCCTCCTGAAGGATGACCCGGGTTTGGTTCGGTCAGTATTTGTAAACATCGGTTCATGGACTTTGCCGTGGGCGAGGAAGGCTGAATTTCGCATGTCACGACCTTTATCTACCTTGCAAGTCTCTGTAAAGAGAATGCCAAGATATTTTCGACATGCTTTCACAAACATTGCCGTAGATAAAAGTATTTTTTGTACGCATCTATACACGCATGCATATACATACATACACATATTTAATACAATATATATACATATATATGTATATATAAATATATATAGATATATATAAATATATATATATAAATATATATATATAAATATATATATAAATATATATATATAAATATATATATATAAATATATATATATAAATATATATAAGTACATATATATATAAATATATGAGTATATATAGTATACATATAAACATATGAGTATACATATAAATATATATGTATGTATGTATTTTTATATATATAAATATATATGTATGTATATATTTTTATATATATATAAATATATATGTATATATATTTATATATGTATATATATTTATATATATAAATATACATGTATATATATAAATATATATATATATAGTTATGTATGTTATAAACATAAATATACATATATTTCGTTAATATTATCTTCATCTCACGACAAGTAGGAGGCCCTACTTGTGACCAAATCGTAAAGGCGATATTCCCATATCTTAGCATAATAGGCTTTCCGTCGGGTTATAAAGCCGGGAAATATATTTTTTATGTAAAGACATATACAAATTTGGTTCGATAACCTTGCATATATCTTGATGAGATTACGTTACTTATTCATTTTTGTGTTTCATTTTGGTTCTACATATACTTCCCTTCATTTCCAATACAATTTCAGCCATTTCATCATCTAGAACTACACGCGGGGTTATCGGTTAGACATATCTTTCATAAAACTAATGTTTATTCTTCTTTTAGATAGAAATAGATTGTTTAGATGGCTAAATCAGGTACCCGAGAGGTCGCTGTGGATCAGCCCTCCGCTTCCTTTAACGACCTGAGTGGTCTAATCCATCACAGTCCATTGTCAAATGAGAGATGCGAATATAGCCTCTGTGACCTGGAAGAGGATGTACATACATAGGCCAGACTGAGCCACGTCAGATGAGGTCATTCCCTATCGATCTGTAAACTGTGTAGAGGTATACATCAATGAGCCTTAATCTCAGGTAAGAAGGCCGAATTTCCACTAATCGGAATACAATTTATCTATTGGCAGATGGGAATAGTTTCGTAGTTACCCTGCAATTATTGTTCAAGGTCGTTGTGGGTTTTTAAATAAACAAGTCACAGAACTTTGTTTTCGATTCATCACTAATGAATTAAAAGGTTTGCAGTCCTCAAAGGTCATCTCGCAGTTCATGATAATGGTTAGGTGTATTCGATATACGTTCTTTGTGAATAGCTAAATCAGGTTACATTAAATCTGACTTGGCTTATCCATAATTGGGTAAAGCGATTGCTTGAGATAGGAAAACCACCACTATGAACTGTCCATAAGGGCGAGAATGGGTCACAAGACAGACCTCCTGCTGTGTGAACACGACCCCTATTGTCTTGAGACAATGTTTACCAACGCCTCCAGCGTTGGTAAATATCGAGCATACAAATTTCGCATTTCATTGCCCTTTGATATTCTTTTAAGAGGAGTTCTAAAAGGATTTTTCCCATTTCTCTTTTGCTATCTTTCGTAATGCTTTCACAGCATAATTTACATAGATATATGTATATATGTATGCCTCGAAGGCCCCATCTTGGCCCTAAATGTATCGGCAGATGAGACAGGTTTAGTATGTGGTTTTTGTAATTCACTTCCCATTGTCTGATAAAAAAAACTTTGGCATCCCGTTAGATGCCACCGAACTTTACATTCAGTCCACCACTATGAAAAAGGTGTGCTTAATTTTTCAAAGGTTATGTTAATCCTTAACCGCTTCGAGGTCACAGTAAATCTACATATCATTTCCACCATAGCCCAAAGCGTTTGTCTGAGATGGGAAAGTCGCCTTCATGACTCGTTCTTAAGGGTGAGAATGGGTCGCCCTTGAGAACGGGTCATAAAGGCGATGTTTACGGACACTGACCGAACCAGACCCAGGTCATCCCTCTGGAGGCGTCGACTGCCCCTGCTTGTAATTGGCCTTCATCCCCAACTATCTCATTATGGGTCGTCACCCGTCTCTTGTCTCAAGGTGTATTCGCATCTCCACTGTCGTCAAAGGCTATGCTGGTAGGCCATATAAGATCACTAGTAGTCATTTGCATCATCTCACAGATCGTAGTCGGTGTGAGAGAATAATTCCCACTGCCCAACTATATCTAGATTGTTCAAAATAATCTATACTGCGTTGGGATACATTTTTAAAAATCACGGCAATTCAAGATATTTGAATTATTTTCCTTTTATTATGTTGATAGATATGGTAATATAATACACATCTTCTACTTGTCTTGAGACACACACACACACACACACACACACACACACAAGCATACATGTATAACCACATAATTCTGTGCGTATTAATGCTTGTGAAGGCATAACTGAAACTAGTAACAAAAGGCTATTCGAATTTCAAAACTCCTTTTAGATTCCCTTCTCTAGATCATCAGACCAAGGGCCAGGATGGGAAAATATATGCCATGTCCAGTGTGTTTTTTTGTTTATTAATCATCTTCACCCATAGATGCCTCTACGTTAATTGTCACGGAGACAATTGCTAATCATACCCATCTCATATATTTTTAATTCTCCTTGAATTTCAAAATTATAAAAAAAAAAATGTTTTTATCGTTTTCGATGACATTCTAATAATCACTATAATGAATAATGATTACATCAACATCAAAACATTCCCCAAAAGCTCATGTAAAGGGAAAATCGGGTGAGGTCAGGTCATTGGCTCCTTGGTGGCTATGCACTAGTGGAGCCATCTCTTGATCAACAAAATTTTCAAGAAAAAATCTACCACCGATATTAAATTTACCCGACAGCAAAGATAGATGACAGATAAGGGCCATACCAAGCGAAAACCCAGGTCATCCCTCTGGTGGCGTCGACGGCCCCTGCTTGTAAGTGGCCTTAATCCCCAATTATCTTATTAAAGTTCGTCACCTTTCTTTTGTCTCAAGACAATAGGGGACGTATTCACACACCGGGAGGCCCGTCTTGTGACATATTCTCGCCCTTAAGAACGGGTCATAGAGGCGACATTCCCATGCCAAAGTCGTTTTGGGTTATAGCGTATAAGTCAGGTCAGGTCAAGGAGGAAATGGGATGTAAACTAACCTAGATCCTCTGGTCTGGATATTATTTTTTTCAAAATACATTTATAGTAATGTTAAACATTCACATAAACATGCTATGACCTTTGATAAATAAAGCCCATTCAATTCATAGTGATGGATACAAATTTATGTGACACTTTATAGGACGATAAAGTTTACTTAATCAAAATCTATAACAATTTCAGAGGAATCTGAATATTACCTTCAACAAACCAAGAATTACACAGAGACAACTAAAGTGATATAATCTACCAATACAGAAGTTGTTTTCGACAAGTGGAATCTCGGCCTTCTGATGCCGAAACTACGGCTTGTTATTGTATTTAACGGCTGCGATGAAATCGGAATATCGCCCTTATGAACCGTCCTTAAGGGCGAAAATGGGTCACAAGACAAGGTATCCCGCTGTGCGAACACGCCCCCTATTGTCTTGAGACAAAAGGAAGGCGGGGAACTTAACGAGATCATAGGATGTTTGGGTTAATTACAAGCAGGGGCCATTGACGCCTCCATACAGTCTACAGATGGATTGGGAATGACCTCAGTCGACCCCTCTCCGTCTAGCCAGTGAACGTATATTTTTGTCTGGGTCATAGAGGCGACATTCGCATACTGGGTAAGCCATACCTGGTCACTAGTGGATATGGAATGGAGATTTAGTGTGCCCTCCACTTCCATCATCATCATTTTAAGAGAATAATGCGAAGTCGACATTCACATTGTCGAATATATTATGTTTTACCGAAAACAGCGTTTGCACACACAGCGTTTACGAAATTAACGGTAGTTCAGTATCCCTTTTACCGAAGTGTTTCTCGAAATGAAGAGTACGGATGTAAAATGAAACACTGCCACGACAGAAACAGATGAAAAACGTGACGTTTCGAATTCGCCCATAAAGCTCATTGTGGTGAATAGCCAGTGCTTAGAGATGGGAATATCGCATTTACAAATTGCCTTGAAATATATAAGATATTTGTGTGTGTGTGTGTAATACATGCATGTAGATACTCTTATATACATATACATGTTTGTGAAACCATGGCGGAAGCAACAAGACTTTGCAAAATTCCATTTACTGAGAGTTAACGGCAGATAAAGGCCGTGAATGCGAAATTCAGCCTTCCTCGCCCAGGGCTAAGTTGTTTACAAATACTAACCGAACCAGACCCGGGCCATCCCTTGTGAGGCGTCGACAGACCCCGCTTATAACTGGCCTTAATCCGCAAACATATCATTAGGATCGTCATCTTGCCTTTGTCCTTAGATATTGGGGGCATCTGTAGAACAGCGGGAGGCCCGTCTTGTGACCCATTCTTGCCCTTATAGACGGGTCATAGAGGTGGTTTTCCCATCTCCGCTAAGTGAGGTCAGCTGAGGAAATGAAAGAGAAACTACTGTGACCTTAATCCTCTGACTAAGCCCTTTTCAAAGATTATATTTTTAATATGTACAATCATTAGTATTAAACATAAAATGACCTCTAAAAATAAAGCACGTCCAGCGATAGACTGAACGCAAAGTTGTGACATCTTACAGGATGACAAAGTTTGCTTAATTAAAATTCACAACATATAAAAGGAATGTGAATACCAGCCATTGGAATTTCGCCCTTCTGACCCGAAAATAAACTTTCATTACTGCGTACTACGCAGTACGCCCTTTTGACTCGCAAATAAGGCTCATTATTGTGTACTACGGCTGTTAGGATACAGGAATATCGCCCTTATGGACCGTCCTTAAGGGTGAGAATGGGTCACAAGACGGACATCCCGCTGTGCAAACACGCCCCTATTGTCTTGAGACAAAAGGAAGGCGGTGGACTTAACGGGATTATTAGTTACAGGTAGGGGCTATTGGTGCCTCTACACGGTCTACAGGTCGATTAAGATTGGCCTCATTTGACCTGTCTCACTTTGGCCTGGGGACGTTTATTCTCTTCTTATATTTTTCGGTCAGTGGAATTACGCCTTTGTGACTCGAAAATAGATGGCAATCTTCTAAGAGATGGCAATAACGCCCTTATGGGCCCTCCTTAAGGGTGAGAATGGGTCACAAGACGGACACCCCGCTGTGCGAACACGCCCCCTATTGTATTGAGACAAAAGGAAGGCGGTGAACTTCAGCTAAGTAGGGTTTAAGGCCACTTACAAGCAGGGGCCATCGACGCCATCATAGGGCAAAGCGATTGCCTGAGATAGGAATACCACCACTATGAACTGTTGTCTTGAGACAAAGGGAAGGTGACGAACCATAACGAGATAATTGGGGAATAAGGCCTATTGGTTCGAGGCCAGGTCGGGGAGGATTGTTATACATCTATACCAATGCGGTATTGCATTATTCCATCTTTCATATATATACCTCAGTATCTGACTTCGGTTTCGAATTTCTAAATAAATTTCCACCGAGTGCCCACGGGGAGTGTGTATAAAACTTCGCTATCATTACTCATGTATGAGTAGATAGGTAATGTCTATGGAAGCTAGTTAGATCCTAGTTGCACACTCCTTTTAGTGGGTCGTGTGGCATGGTTGGTTTAGTACTGGCACTCCGGTCTCATACCCGGAGTGACCTAGGTTCGAGGCCAGGTCGGGGAGGATTGTTATACATCCAAATCAGTGCGGTATTGCATTATTCCATCTCTCAGACACACATATATATAAGCGCGTTTATATATATTTGTTACTATTCTCCTTGTCTCAAGGTAATTAGGGGTAAGTTATGCACAGTACATTTTTACAAATATATATTTCTTAATACTGTGTGTACAGCTGGTATTTGTGCGTGTGTGGGGGGGGTCTTTGATAATAAGAAAGCCAACTTTGCCCTTTTCTCTCTCTTCTATTATGTTTTTATTAGGTGATAAAAATATATATTCCTTAGATACCTGAATCAGATATGCGAAGGGGCCGCAATAAATCTGCCTTCCATATCCTCAAGAGCTGAGTTTCATCGAGGTGAGAATTTTATCTCTGTGACATGGGTAAAGGATACAAGGTCATTGACCTACCTGAGCCAAGTCAGCTGGGGTCATCCTGAGGCGTCGAAGGCCTCTGTTTGTAGCTGATCCTACCGTCTTTTACCTCGTTACTTTCACTGCCTTCCTTTTGCCTCAAGACAATAAGGGCGTGTTTCGCTCAGCAGGAGGCACGATAAGGGCGATATTCCCATCTCTTAGCAGTCGTCCGATACAATAAAGATGGAAACATGCATTATGGTTAGGCAGATGAGAATAGTATGATTGTCTCATTGATAATCCCTCTAGGCTGTTGTTGGTTTTGATGAAGCGAACTGTGAAGTCATGCAAGATGGTACAGGAATTTGTTTTCAGTTCATCACTTGAAAATAAATAGTAAGTTTGCTCTATTTTTTAAAGGTCATTGCCTTTTATGATAATGATAATACACGATAAAAATGTATTCTTTTGAAAGTCACAGGATCGAGGTCGGACTAAATCTACATCTCATTTCCTGCTTTAGCCATCATGGCCCAAAGCGATATCCTGAGATGGGAAAACCGCCTTTATGACCCGTCCTTAAGGGCGAGAATGGGTCACAAGACGGGCCTCCCACTGTGCGAACACGACCCCTATTGTCTTGAGACAAAGGGAAGGTGACGAACCATAACGAGATAATTAAGGATTAAAGCCAATTATAAGCAGTGGCTGTAAACTCCCGAGGGGATGATCTGGTTCTGGTTCGGTCTGTCCGTAAACATCTGGACAAAGAAGGCTGAATATCTCGTGTCATGACTTTTATCTGCCAGCTGATGGTCTTTAAACAGGAATTCGATAGAAAGACTTTTATTTTTTGTTGCTATCTTTCGTATTATGTAATTAATATAGATATGTGTATATATTCATGTATATATATACACGCACGGATTCGTACAAACTTAGAAATATATAAATATTTTCGATGATATTCGCTTTTCGTCTCAACGCAATGTGGGGGTCAAGGGGGTATGTGCACCGGATATACCCTACTCTTCCTTTCCAATGACAATTTGCCCATTTTCAACATTATATTGAACAAGTTTCTTTAACTACAATCTGTTAACAATTATTATGATTTATGAAGTGATGGAAAGATAATCTTTAGCGGCCTGAGTTGGCTTATCCATTATCATCCATAGCGACTGCAGAGAAGCGAATATCGCCTCTATGACCTGGTGAACATCAGTTCATTGACCCAACTGAACCAGGTCATTTGAGGTCAACTTAAGGCGTCGACGGCCCCTGTTCGTAATTGGCCTTAACCCACACTTAGCTCGTTAAGTCTCCCACCTCCTTTCGTCTAAGAAAATAAGGGTCGTGTTCGTTCAGCGGGAAGTCCGTCTTGTGACCCATTCTCACTTTTAAGGACGGATCATAAGGGCGAGATATCCATCTCTTAACAGTCGTTGTAAACAACAATGAGCCTTATTATCAGACCAGAAAGGCAAAAATTCCTCTGGTGGAAATTAGGACTCATGTATTGATAGATGAATGTTGTTATTTGTTTTCCTGTATTTCTGGATTTACCGAAGCATAAATACATACATACATATATATCTATATATACACATACATACGTACATACACACATGCACGCACGCACGCATACACACACACACATATACATATATATATACATATATATGTGTGTGTGTGTATGTGTGTACGAATGCATGTATGCATATATACATGTATATATACGTATATATATATATTGTGTGTGTGTGTGTATACATATATATATATATATATACACACACACACACACGTGTAGGTGGTTACCATATAAACTAATTTCCTTCATGACCTGACGTGCTTATCTAACATGGTAAAATCCCCTGTACCCCCCCCCCCCCCTGGCTTGAGGCAGAAGGAGGGGATGGGACGAAAGAAGGTCGATTATATCTCTTTGGTGGACTGTTTTGCAATTAATGTGAACGATAGGTAGGAAGATATAACTATAAATAGATAGATAGGTAGGGAGATAGGCAGATGTAATGATAGACAGACAAGCAAGTGGATAGATAGGCAAATAAATATGGATTAAGAAGA
>NC_061856.1:24649880-24652380 GCF_019202785.1 Penaeus chinensis
ATATATAGATAGATAGGTGGGGTAGATAGATAGATAGATAGATAGATAGGTAGGATTGGTAGATAGAAAGCTGGGTTGGCTAGACAGATATGGAGGCAGGTAGGGAAGACACAAATATGTAGGTAGGGTAGACAGACAGATATATAGGTAAGAGAGACATATAGATACTTACGTAGGAAAGACAGATAGATATATAAGTAGATAGACAGACAGATATAAAGGTATGATGGACAGATTGATAGATAGGTAGTATAGACAGATTAATAGATAGGTAGGAGAAACGGGTAGATAGATAGGTAGATAGATAGATAGATAGATAGGTAGGTAGGAAAGACTGATAGATAGACAGGTAGGAGGGACAGACAGATATATAGGAAAGGTAGACGGACAGATAGTTAGGTAGGGTATACAGATAGATAGATAGGTAAGATAGACTAACAGATAAATAGGTAAGATAGACAGAGAGATAGATAGTTAGTATAGACAGATAAACAGACAGGTAGGATAGACAGGTAGATAGGTAGGTAGGGGAGACAACTAGATATGTAGGATAGACAGATAAGTAGGATACACTGATAGATAGGGAGGATAGACAGATACGTAATATAGACATCCAAACAGATAGGTAGGGTAGATAGATAAATAGATAGGTAAGGTAACAAATAGATAGATAGATAGGACAGACAGATAGAGAAGTTGGATAGTCAAATAGATAGATAGATAGGACAGACAGATAGAGAAGTTGGATAGTCAAATAGATAGATGGTAGGATAGATAGATAGATATATAGACAAATAGATAGATGGTAGGATAGATAGATAGGTAAACATACCGCTAGGTTGGCGGTCTTTCCGAGCCTCCTCAGGAACAGACAGATAGATAGGTAGAGGATGTAACAAGATTTCAAAATGCCTTCAGTTACGTATATATGTAGTAGTGAATGGTAAAACACTCTACTGTGTTGATACTACGGTAGAAAAAAACTGAAATGCACAAACTAGAATTATTGAAAATGGGACAACAGTTTCGAAATCCAAGTGGATTCCATCTTCCAGACCTGAAGATGGAATCCAGGTGGATTTCGAAACTGTGGTCTCGTTTTTAATCAATCTAGATTGTGCATTTTAGTTTTTTTTTTTTTTGTTTCTACCATATATAGTAGTAGTTGTCGATGTCATAAGCCAGAAGTTCGCAGCATCAACATCAAAATCAACATCAACATCAACATCACGTATTTTAGAGAGTTGGTTTACGAGACTTATAAATATACTGAAAGTTAATAAAATTTTCATTCATTTAATATAGTTATATCTTTATGGCATAGTTATTCATATATCGGTGTTGTTTACAATGGCTATTTTGATATGCATGATGATGGGAATGATGATGATAATGATGATGATGATGATGAGGACGGTGATTATGCTGGTGATAATATTGATGATGATGATGACAGTAATGGTGATAATGATATCAATGGTAATTACAATATCAAAATTAGTGGTTGTAGTAATGATAGTAATAATGATAATGATAATGATAATAACAATGATGATAATTAGTATTATATCAATACTAATACTAATACTAATACTAATGCTAATACTAATACTAATACTAATAATAATAGTAATGATAATAATAATAATAATGATAATGATGATAATAATGATTATAATAATGATAATGATATTAGATGATAATGATGATAATGATGATAATGATAATAGTGAGTGATAATGATAATGGTAATAATGATAACAATAATAATAATGATAATAAATAATAAAGACAATAATGACAACAATAATAACAATGATGATTATAATAATGATAGTAATAATAACAGTAATAATAATACTAATAGTAATAGTAGTGGTAATAGTAATAATGGTAGTAATGATAACAATAATGATAATAATAATGGTGATACCAGTAGCAATAATGACAACAAAACAGCAAAAGCAGCATCAACACAAACAACAACAACAATAACAATAAGAACAACAACGACCATCACTAACCCCCCCCCCCCCTTCGCCGACCCTTCCAGCACGTCCTCGAGGTCACAGCGGAGGCGGGGGCGGAGTCTGCGCGAGTGGGCGTGTCCTTGGCGGTGGAGGACGCGAACGACAACCCGCCCACTTTCCCGTCGCCGCCGCCCAGGGTCACGGTCATCGAGGAGGACGACCGTGACCTCCCCGCTGCGATTCTGAAGGTCAGTCGAGGTCAGGAGGTGCTAGAGTGGAGGGTTGTGTGTGTGTGTGTGTGTGTGTGTGTGTGTGTGTGTGTGTGTGTGTGTGTGAGTGTTTATGTGTGTGTGTGTGTGTGTGTGTGTGTGTGCGTGTGTGTGTGTGTGTGTGTGTGTGTGTGTGTGTGTGAGTGTTTATGTGTGTGTGTGTGTGCGTGTGTGTGTGTGTGTGTGTGTGTGTGTGTGAGTATTTGTGTGCGTGTGTGTGTGTGGGTGTGTGTGTGTGTGAGTGGGTGTGTGTGAGTGTGT
>NC_061856.1:24669880-24677380 GCF_019202785.1 Penaeus chinensis
AGATACTAGGAAATCGTTTTGAAAAAAAAAAAATCTGTTCCATCTCTGGTAGGTTGTGGACACGAACGTGACTTCTCTTGTGACACCCAGACTTGTCCGCCCACATCCGTGTCACGTCACCCACGCCCAGTCCCGTTCTCCAGGTCTACTCGGATGCACGCCCACCTCATGCTTAAACGGTGGGCGTTGCGTCAGGTTCTATGACGGTGATAGGTAATCCGACGACAGAGGGTTGTATCTGGCGTAGAGTGCATGCAATTGCGACATGAATGATGAAGGCGGTTCGGTGGAGGCCATTATAAGACCCGATGTTGTTCTGGGAGACTTTGCGTTACCCTCGAGTACGTGCGTTGCAGGTGCGTGTGCCCCGGGGGGACGACAGGCCCGCAGTGCAAGGTGTTGTCGCGCACCTTCATGGGCTCCGGGTGGGCGTGGCTTCCCCCTCTCCCCCCCTGCACGCCCCTCACTCTCTCCCTCCGAATCTTGCTCGCCCACCCACGGCCAAGAGACGCGCTCATCCTCTACTCCGGGCCCCTCGCGCCCACGCCCAGGGGCCCGAGCACCCCGCCTGCGTCGATGCTTGCCGTGCAGCTGGTGGGCGGCGGAGCGCGGTTGCAGGTGGTGGTGGAGGGGGGCGCGGGGGGGAGGGCGAAGGCGGAGCTGGAGGCGACGCTGCACGACGGCGCCTGGCACGACGTCCACGTGCACATGGACCGCAAGGTGAGACGCGGCGCTGCTAGGAATCTCAGCAGGTTCGGCAGTGAAATTTCTGTGATATTCCTCCTCTCCGTGTGTTGTGCTAACCTTTTCCCTGATGCTTTCTTCCCCCTCGATGCACAGGGCGTGGGCGTGATGCTGGACCTGTGTGAGGGGAGCTGGGATGGGCCAAACACGGCCCAGCAGTGCCTTGCGCGGGCGGCCTGGACCCACCGCGAGGGGGAGGCAAGAGAGTGGGTGCCGTCGGGGCCGCTGCAGGTGGGCGGCTTGGCGCACCCGCCGCCCCTGCCGCAGGACCACGGCTGGCTCTACGCGGCCAAAGCCGACCCGCTTGAAGGCTGCGTCTCGCATGTCACCGTCAACGGTCAGGTGAGTCGCTTCCGCGCCCACGCCCCTACGCCCACGCTCTCCGCGCTCGGGACTCGGGCTCCGGCCCTCGCCCGCCCTCGTTGCAGGATTCCTTATGGGAGTCTTGTGTTATTACCCTGTGATATATAGTATATTTAATGTCTTTGGCTGAAAAAATATGCTCTATACATATATACATACACACACACACATTCATACATACATACATACATACATACATACATACATACATACATACATACATACATACATACATACATACATACATACATACATACATACATACATACATACATACATATTTATATATATATATATAAATACACACACACACACACACACACACACACACACACACACACACACACACACACACACACACACACACACACACACACACACACACACACATACACACACACACACACACGCACACACTTTATATATGTCTGTGCGGACTGCGCGACAGCCCCACCGAAGACACAGCTCCGGAGTGACGGTCCCCCAGTGCTGTTGCAGGTGCAAGACCTAGGGCAGCCGCCCAACGCCCATGCCACTGTGGGCGGGTGCAGACAACAGGAGAGGGCTTGTGCGGACGGGTGCGGCCTCCGTGGGCTGTGCGTGGGCGGGATGAAGGAGTCAAGGTGCGAGTGCGAGGCCGGGTGGGCGGGGCCTCGATGCGCGACGCCCACGGTCCCTTCCGCCCTCGGTTCCTCGTCGTACATGAAGGTGGCGCTCTCCTTCGCGCCCACGCCCACGGCTCTCTCCGTCCAGCTGCGCGTGAGGACCCGGGGCGCGCGGGACGGGCTACTGGTGCGCCTGGCCGCCCACCGCCCGCCAGCCGCCCTCACTCTGCAGGTAATCTCTCCGGCGATGCGCTCGGAGCACACACGGGGATAAATGTATGCTTAGATGTGCATATGTATGTGCGTGTGTGTATGTGTATGTGTATGTGTATGTGTATGTGTATGTGTATGTGTATGTGTATGTGTATGTGTATGTGTATGTGTATGTGTATGTGTATGTGTATGTGTATGTGTATGTGTATGTGTATGTGTGTGTGTGTGTGTGTGTGTGTGTGTGTGTGTGTGTGTGTGTGTGTGTGTGTGTGTGTGTGTGCGCGTGTGCGCGTGCGTGCGTGCGTGCGTGCGTGCGTGCGTGCGTGCGTGCGTGCGTGCATGCGTGCGTGCATGCGTGCGTGCATGCGTGCGTGCGTGCGTGCGTGCGTGCGTGCGTGCGTGCGTGCGTGTGCGACTGTATACATGTATGCATGTAAGTATACATGTATGTACAATGCGTATGCACGTGGCGTTTATAGATATATCTATATCAGTAGATATTTATGCAAATAAGTATAGTAAAGTATATCGTAGTACTAGATGCCTATACCTGCAGACATAAGGTTTTGTTTCTACCAAAGAGCATTTCCAAATGGATACTTAATCCCTAAGACGCCTCCCTTTCCTTCGCCCAAACGCCGCCTGCTCTCGTTCAGCTGCGCTCGGGCGTCGCCTGCGCCTCCGTCTCGGGCGCGGGGTGGGCGGCCCAGGAGGTGTGCGTGGAGGGACGCGCTCTCGGGGACGGCGAGTGGCACACCCTCGCGGCCGAGCGTCGGGGACACAACCTCCTCCTGCGCGTCGACGGCGGGGACGGCAGGAGCCTCACGAACCACTCACTGGACTCCTTCGCTCTGCTGTCATGGGACGCCCGCGGAGGAACGGGGGCCGAGCAAAGGGGGAAAGGGGGCGGTCGGCGCCCCAAGAACCTCACTCATCCCGCGCTGCCGCCCTTCCTCCACGTGGATAAGCACGACGGGGTGACCGTCGGCGGCTGGCCGGAGTTTGAAGCAGGGAGACTCGTGCGCGTGCACCATGACCTCAATGAGAGTAAGTCGCGTCTCTCTCCCTCTCCCTTCCTCCCTCATTTCTTCCCTCCCTTCTTCCTATTCATATCTATGTCTCTTTCTCTCCCCCTTCCTCCCTCTTTTCTTCCCTTCCTCCCTCCTCTCTATCCCTATTTATGTGTCTCTTCCTTTGCCCCCCCCCCCCCTCCATCCCTCTCTTCCCTACTCCCCCTGACCCTTCCCCTCTGCTTCCAGGCTGCATCGACGATCTGCGGATAACAGGGCGGCCGCTGCCTCTTCCGCCCGCGGTCAACGGAAGCAGGTGGGGCCAGGTGACCACTTCCCGCCACTTGACTCTCGGCTGCGCTGGCGACTCGGGTGCCTGTCTCAACTACACCTGTGAACCTCCGCTCACCTGCACTGCCCCCTGGGGCCGACAGCCTTCTTGCAGGTAGGTTAAGTAATGAGAAAGGCTCTAGGTTATGTCTTTATTTTATTAGTGTCGCATAAGTAACTGCAGTGAAGCGTCAGAGAAGACGCTGCTGAAACCAATTGTAAGTTGCCTATTCATTATATAACAAGAATTTTCACTAAATAATTTATAGAAGAGTCTTGAGCACTATTCTTTTTGGTCATTTAACGACTTATTTCCGGAAGCTGCGGACCAGGCCGGATCCAGATCGGGCACGCGTGCGAGGACGTGGACGAGTGTGCATGGCAACCCTGCCTCCATGGGGGTACCTGCTACAACCTGCAGTCTGGCCACAAATGCGTGTGTGGTCCCAGCCACATGGGGGACCACTGCGAGTGGCCACACTCAGCCCCAAGCACAGGACCCCTTGGCAGCCCGGGCACCATCACAGCTTTCTCCGTCACTATCTTGCTAATGGGTCAGTCTCAATTTCTACGAATGTTAACGATTACCTTGAATTTCTACGTGCAATTGCTGTATCTCATCTTCTTTCCTCCACTTTTGTCTGTTGCGGCACAAGCATAATTTCTACTAACCATTCATCATTTATGCTTCCAGTTGTGCTGCTTACAGTGCTCTCCCGACACCTGGCGCGGCACTTCTGCAGAGGCGGCCCCAGGGGGGGGAAGGGCGTGGAGGGGCTGGCCACGGGGCGAGAGGTCAAGGGAGGGGTCACGGAGGGCGGGGGGGAGCGCACGGCGGCGACCCGCGCCAGAAAGGACGGGCCTCAGGGATCCTTTCTAAAGGACTTAGATTGTAGGGGCACCGGTGAAGACCACGCTGCCTGGCAGAGCGAAGGTGAGGGAGGACCTGGCCACATCGTGTAGAGCAATAGCACAGTAAAATTAATCACGATATAATATTTGAAGTAAAAAAAAAAAAAAAAAAAAAAAAAAGGATTTAACCTCTTTGTGATAATGCATTTGAGGAGATGCATGTCAGTGCAACAGACCAAAAGGTTACAATGACTGGTAGAATCAGTTAGACCCTCAAATTTTAGTTTGAATGAAATGGTACTTATCTATATGCACAAATTTATGTTAGAAATCTTCTGCAAAGTAATACTGCTTTCTAGAAATTCTCTGGAAAGTATTACTACTTTCTATAAAATATACATCATTTCTCAAACTTGCAGACGTCGAGGTTGACCCTTCGTTTGTGGCAATACCGCTTTGTGGCAGGTCCAGCATGGATCATGTTGAACAGGAAGGAAGCCAAGCAGTTGTCCCTGGCATTCCAGAGCCCGTTTTACCTCCTGATGACCTTAGAGCTTATGCTTACGAGGGAGAAAGCTCTCCCCCAGGTTCCCTTTCCTCTACCATCTCAGGTAAGGATGAAGACATTACAAAAATCTAAAGTTAAAGCAAAATTGTATTCAAGATCTTCATTGATGTTGCACTCTCCTCTAAATAGGATTTTTTTTCTTTAGGACTGCAAGAAGAAATTAATAATATCAAACCCCAAATGCCACAACTCCTGGAGGTCATGGAGCTTCTGAAAAATCTTCCGGACGGGTCAAGATCCTCCTTTACAGTAAGCAGTCCTCACGCAGGAGAGGAACGAAAAGAAGCACCTGTAACCCCCCCTAAATTAGGTGAACATGAAATAAACAGGCGGTTAAAAAACAATATAAAGATACCAAGAACTGCAGAGGCTTGGTCACAGCCTTACCTTTTCAGACTTTTGATTCAGTCTTCTACTTTTATTTCACACAAATGGAAAAGTGTAACAGGCAGCAATTCGTGCAATGAGGAAAGGGATCAGACTGACATGCAAAGAAAGTCTCAGCTGACTACTATTTCATAGAATCTTCCTCTACCCAGATGCTATTCAGACGTTCTCAGCTGGCACTTATTTCACAAAATCGTCCTTTCCTTTTTTTTGAAACAGTTTGTTCTAAGATTAATGGGCACAAACTGGGTAATGGGTCGGAGTTTTTACTTTGTTATCCACACTGAAATCTCATTGAATGAATAATAAATTAGTTATTTCCAGGGTTTAACTGACCTATTCTGAAAAGCAAAATAAAATACAATACTATAATGTAACAGGAAGGTATTATATGTACTTTACCTAGGCTGTAATATATATTTATATATATATATATAATTTTTTTTTTTTCCCCTTTTTTTACTAATGATATGATTTCAAGTCTCCTCACCTATAGTTAAACATCTGTTTGTCAGAATGCAATGGGCCATCACCAAGAATTAGAAAAGCCAAGTATCTCATTGCCCATTTGGGAAATCAGTCTGAAAGGTCATTTCATTTTCAGTGCCATATTTTTCTAGTAATCTTTAAGTTTAGTACATTTAGTGTGTGAGAAGGTTTTATAAAATATATTGCTCTCACTTTGAATGTGTTTTTTGTATCCTCTTAAACTGCATAAACACTTTGCCTACTGCCTTGCATAGTAATCAAAGTTTACAAAAACATCAAAATGAATGGTATAACATTTACCACTGATGTACAAAAATATTTGAAAGTTGTTAATTTTCAGCTAATAAAGCAGGGAAAAACAATTTTTTTACTCTAATCAAACAATTTATTGAAAGCATAAGCTTCCTTACAGTTTCACATGTGTAACAAAGATATACTTCTATTTTGTTTTCCTTTTTTCCCTATACTCTTCATAAAATATGCAGCCCTTGCATATCATTTCCTTTTTCCTCTAACACTTTTCTTATCTCTCTTTATGCCTCTAAACATGTCTCTGGTATTCTCAGTGTAGGGGCGCTTTCGTTGCTTCTGCTTGCCTACCATTATTTCTTCATACTTCCGTTTCTGGAACCTGTAAAAAAAAGACGGCAAGTTAGATCGCTTCCTCTGCCAATGAGACTATTTGCCCACTTAGTAATACTGACTACCACTACTTTTACTACTACTACTTCTACTACTACTAACTATTACTGTTAACTTTTAAGAGACTAACAGCTGGAGGAGACATAAGTCATCCATAAGTGGAGGATGTCATCTGGGTCTTGCTCAGTAAATCATACAACACTCACTCTTTTCTGCCTTGTAAGATCATATTCTTCCTGTCACCTTTTTTTATTACTATTACAAGCAAAACTAATTATGAAATGCAACAGACACCAAACACCATGCTGGCAGCTACTTTTACAAAATTTATTTTCTCTACTATGCACACGAATCTCTTATAAACATGCTCCATAGATTACAGAGCAAGAATAAATAGCCCATTTAAAACAAAGTGGGACACGTGAGAACCATATGCTGTGTTCTGTATTGCTTGTCAAATTCTGACAGATGACTAGGTAACTCCAACAGACAAGCTGTTTGCATTTCAGTTTCTCAGCCCAACAACTCTCAGTGAAGAGAGAAGCAAACTGAATGCCTCAGTCAGTTTTGTTGTATTCATTAGTTAATGTGGAATTATTAGATGAAAACAGCTATGCGCATCCTCAGCTTAAAATGTTATATGCACTTTTGGCAGATTCTTTGACCGGTTTGATTTTAGAAGCCATTAATTTACAACACCCGTCATATTCTTTGCTTACAAGCAAACCCAGCTTTTTTCGTTTTGAGATTTTTTCTTTTCTTTTTTTCTTTCATTTACTGCAGTCAAGGAAAGGTTGGAGCTATCTAATATAATCTGAAATGGTTAAAATGCATACCTTAGACTTTCTTCATTGCTCAAGATTTCTTCTGCCAGTGTCCTCTTGCGGCTTTTCTTTGGAATGCGAGAAGCATAGAAATCTACAGGAGAATCCACAACGGTACCAATGTGGAAATGCTTGGGCAAAACCTGGAATAGGATAAAACACAAAAAATAATATTCACATAGCATAGCAAGGATTACACTGTGTCTAACAACCTAATGATGGAACAAAACTTCAAACACCATGCGGATGCATTAACTCACCTTCATATCATTATTTTTGTAATGCCTCTTTGGATCCAGGACAGAACGCATCTTAAGGATCTCCAGATCCCGCTGTATTTCTTCTGTCATCTCAGGAGCCTTCATGTCAAACCACCCAGCTCCCTTGGTCTTCTCTCGCTCAGCCTGTAAAATCATTGATTAATTTGATATCAATGGCTCCTCTAGAGCAGAACAATCTTTCATATGAATACA
>NC_061856.1:24682380-24694880 GCF_019202785.1 Penaeus chinensis
GAACAACTGCTTCACAGAAGGTGTCACTTTCTCTTTACTTATTCATAGTGTTACCATCTCGCTTGACACTCTACCGAAATGATGATCTTGAGTCTTCCTTATTTAGTAACCTTCTAATGTATTCCATCATACTACCTAACTTTTTAACCAAAACTTAAAATGATTCTTTCTTCCTCTTGCTTTATCAACTTAAAGTCATCTGTAGCCCTGCTCTTGTTTTTGCAATCCAAAAAATGCACAACAAAGAATATCTGTAAGATGTACTTCTTTTTATTGTGATACTATCACACTATACAAACAAAATGCTAACAACTTCCCTTCCCCTCTAGTTTAGTTATAGATATATACAAGCAACTTAAAAACTGATGAAAAGAAATACTATTTGGGGGGAGTCACCCTTAACTGGGACACTAGAAAATCAATCTTAAAAAATGTGCCATACCTATAGATTTTTTTTTATCATTTAGTCATAATCAATTCTATAACTATTTACTAGATACTTCCCCTTGTCAATCCACAACTAGTACCAACTTAGAAATTGCAGAAACCACTAAGACACATGGACAATCGCAATTACCTCTCCCTGAAGCTCTCGTACAACCATAAGCAACTCCCTGAAAATCTGGGCTTCGTGGACTTCCAATTCGTCTTCTGCCTTGGTGACCAGACCACCAACAAGTACTGGATCTCCGTGGAGCTTCTCAAACTGGATGTAGGCTAACCATAAACCTGACGGAAGTTACAAAAAGGAGTTAATTTTTTTCAGTGATGAGAGTGAAATATAATAAACTCAAGTATGCACTTACACACAAACTGGCATTGTACACAGGACAGGTCACTTATGCTAATGAAATGAAGAGTCTGATTTTTTTAAAAATCTGCTAATCTTGCTTTAACACGAGATTTAATCATTCTCCATACATTTAATGGGCTCTCTTTCATTGACTTGGCTACTGATGCAGCTTCTTTCAAATTTAAGCATCCAATAGAAAACTGATTAAAAATAAATAAATAAATAAATAAATAAATAAATAAATAACTCTAAAAAGGAAAAGACACTTTCTTCAAGATGTATAGAGGAAAATCAATAATAACAATAAGTATAATGGATGTTGACGTTTTTCTACATAATCTACGTCAGCAAAGATACTAATTTGAAAGTCCTTTCTGCTACCTTACCTGGATGTTTTTTCCCAAACTGTTGTATAGCTGTAGTGAAAACCCCCCTGACCTTCTTCACATCCACTGTCTCTTCTGACAACTCCAGCTCTACCATAGTGGCATGAAGCTTATCGCAGAGAGGAGGAGCCCAGTTCAGTTTCTGGTAGAGTTCCCTTGCCTCAGGTAGTCCTAAAATAAGAACAATCACAGTTATTTACCATTAATTACAGAATTTCTTTTCAGATTCCTTGAATATATAAAATGGAGGCAATACACATCAGTCATGGGTAAGCTCTAAGCTCCACCAGAATTTGGAGAAAATATAAACAAGAATCGTGTCTGATCTGCCTTTGTGAAGCCATCATGGAAGTCCTGAACACATTAACTGCAAGGTTTGGCTGAATAGCTGAAGTTTTTTTGTCAACACATGAGAACATTCCAGAATTTAAGCTTATGGAAGATTAGAAAACCTAAATTTACAACAGGTATCTTTTACATATATCAGGAGAATATAGTATCTTTTTTCAATTGCTTATCATTTATAAGATAAAGCCTAAAATTCAAGATCATCAGCTCGATTAGGATATCAAGAAGAATTAATATATGTCCAGCTGAGAGTTGCCTCACTATACTCTGCACTACCACATAGGGGTTAATGACCAGATCTCACTATATAGACAATTATAGCTTACATTCCACAAGAGTCCTCTGGCTGACTTACCTATTTCTGATGCAATGTGCTGCAGGTGCTTAACTCTCATGCCCTGTGCAACAGTGGTATTGCTATGGTCTGAAGCACGGGTGAATATTGTGGATTTCTTCTCCTTGTCTGTAATATATCTAGCCATTTCTTCCCATAATTCAAGGCCACACTTTCCTCTCACATCACTTGCAATCTTATCAAAATCTGGGGAGAAAAAATAGGTATAAAGGAAACTTATATGCAACATGACAAATGATTGCATTTCCTTACATCTTGTTTACTTACAACATAAAAAGAACTGTGCTTTATAATTTTATTTTTTTATCTTCAACAGTATCAACTACTTTTAGTATTTTCAGACTATATTTGATTACATACAATATTTTTCTACCTGAGATTGAAAAACTTTCGTCTAAAAATAGCCAAACTACTTACAAGTTAGAGAGAACCAAAAACACATGTACTTCTGAACACCATTCCTCTTCCACTAGCTTAACGCTCTCACACATTTTGATGCAATTCAGTTCAAAATTTACGAGATTGCAAACTTATAAATAATCAACTAAAGCAAAATTTCCAACAGCAGTCCAGCAAACTCTAAGGCATCACATTCAAGTCTCTACATCAATCAGATGAACTATCTTAGAAGCTGCTGAATGACCAGGTAAGTTCAACGCTGAGAAGCTTGCCAAATTTTCCAGATCATTCAAAACCTAATGCTTGTCTCAAAAGTCTGTTTACATCATAGGAAAACTACAAAAATAAGCTTCAAGAAGTGACACACACAGACACACACAGACAGACACACACACACACACACACACACACACACACACACACACACACACACACACACACACATACACACACACACACACACACACACACACACACACTAAAGTCTAAAGCAAGCAAGCTACCTTCCAGCACTTCCTCCTCGTCCTCAGACCCTTGCATCATGCACTTCATCAGTTCCAATTGCAGATGTGCTGCTTTAGGGTGCTGCGTTATGCCATATTTTAGAATGTTACACAGCTCACTATGGGGGCAGGACTGCTCCTTTGCAACAAGATACTGAAAATAGGATGTAAATTGTTCACTAAATAATAGTTACTCTTACAATCACCACAATTATATCACTAATAATAATAACTTAATAACACTGATAATAGCAATAATAATAATAATCAATAATAATAATAATAATAATAATAATAATAATAATAATAATAATAATAAAAATAATGATAAAAATAATATTGATAATAATATTAATAACAACAACAACAATAACAACAATAACAACAACAATAATAATAACAATAGTAATAACAATTACAATAATAATAATAATATCAGTAAAGGCAATAATAAACAAAGAACTATATTAACAATGATGATAATAATAGAATTGAATCATTACCAGGAAATAATATTACCAATAGAAGTAACAGCACGAAGAACAACATTTACTCACCCATATGAAGAAGTGCAAAGCAGACAAGCTTTTTTTCTGTGATGAGCAAATTTCCATAATCTTCTTGTATATTACTTTAGTCATGTCATCGAGACCCCAGCACTGATACAACAAGGGCAACAGCTCCTCTATGTAGCTGTTGGCGAAACTTCCCCCGATGTTTTTCAGGGCCATGTCAAAAATTGACATGATAACTTCCAACTACAAAAAAAGGGAACATTTGAAGACATGTATTGTACATATAATTCTAAAATCATTTGCTTCTCAGAAATTTCAAAGTTTGAAATAAAACTTTATCATGTACTGTACTAACCTTATCCGCTGGTTTCATTTTTTGATGCGAAACAGAGGCTGGCTCTTCTTTCTCAAGCTTCAGGGAATTCCCAACTTCGACATCTAACTTTACGCCCTCTGGTTCCGTCGTGGCATTATCTCCTGCCTCCACAGCCTCCTCTCCATAAGATTCACCATCTGATTCCTCAACATCGGGCCCTTCTTTAATCTCCACATTTTCATTTTCTTCAGCTTCTGTCTCCTCTTCTTCTGAATCACACTCTTCTTCCTTTGAACTTTCTTCTTCATCTGAACTTTCTTCTTCCTCTGAACTTCCTTCTTCATCTGAACTTTCTTCTTCATCTGAACTTTCTTCTTCATCTGAACTTTCTTCTTCATCTGAACTTTCTTCTTCATCTGAACTTTCTTCTTCATCTGAACTTTCTTCTTCATCTGAACTTTCTTCTTCATCTGAACTTTCTTCTTCATCTGAACTTTCTTCTTCATCTGAACTTTCTTCTTCATCTGAACTTTCTTCTTCATCTGAACTTTCTTCTTCATCTGAACTTTCTTCTTCATCTGAACTTTCTTCTTCATCTGAACTTTCTTCTTCATCTGAACTTTCTTCTTCATCTGAACTTTCTTCTTCATCTGAACTTTCTTCTTCATCTGAACTTTCTTCTTCATCTGAACTTTCTTCTTCATCTGAACTTTCTTCTTCATCTGAACTTTCTTCTTCATCTGAACTTTCTTCTTCATCTGAACTTTCTTCTTCATCTGAACTTTCTTCTTCATCTGAACTTTCTTCTTCATCTGAACTTTCTTCTTCATCTGAACTTTCTTCTTCATCTGAACTTTCTTCTTCATCTGAACTTTCTTCTTCATCTGAACTTTCTTCTTCATCTGAACTTTCTTCTTCATCTGAACTTTCTTCTTCATCTGAACTTTCTTCTTCATCTGAACTTTCTTCTTCATCTGAACTTTCTTCTTCATCTGAACTTTCTTCTTCATCTGAACTTTCTTCTTCATCTGAACTTTCTTCTTCATCTGAACTTTCTTCTTCATCTGAACTTTCTTCTTCATCTGAACTTTCTTCTTCATCTGAACTTTCTTCTTCATCTGAACTTTCTTCTTCATCTGAACTTTCTTCTTCATCTGAACTTTCTTCTTCATCTGAACTTTCTTCTTCATCTGAACTTTCTTCTTCATCTGAACTTTCTTCTTCATCTGAACTTTCTTCTTCATCTGAACTTTCTTCTTCATCTGAACTTTCTTCTTCATCTGAACTTTCTTCTTCATCTGAACTTTCTTCTTCATCTGAACTTTCTTCTTCATCTGAACTTTCTTCTTCATCTGAACTTTCTTCTTCATCTGAACTTTCTTCTTCATCTGAACTTTCTTCTTCATCTGAACTTTCTTCTTCATCTGAACTTTCTTCTTCATCTGAACTTTCTTCTTCATCTGAACTTTCTTCTTCATCTGAACTTTCTTCTTCATCTGAACTTTCTTCTTCATCTGAACTTTCTTCTTCATCTGAACTTTCTTCTTCATCTGAACTTTCTTCTTCATCTGAACTTTCTTCTTCATCTGAACTTTCTTCTTCATCTGAACTTTCTTCTTCATCTGAACTTTCTTCTTCATCTGAACTTTCTTCTTCATCTGAACTTTCTTCTTCATCTGAACTTTCTTCTTCATCTGAACTTTCTTCTTCATCTGAACTTTCTTCTTCATCTGAACTTTCTTCTTCATCTGAACTTTCTTCTTCATCTGAACTTTCTTCTTCATCTGAACTTTCTTCTTCATCTGAACTTTCTTCTTCATCTGAACTTTCTTCTTCATCTGAACTTTCTTCTTCATCTGAACTTTCTTCTTCATCTGAACTTTCTTCTTCATCTGAACTTTCTTCTTCATCTGAACTTTCTTCTTCATCTGAACTTTCTTCTTCATCTGAACTTTCTTCTTCATCTGAACTTTCTTCTTCATCTGAACTTTCTTCTTCATCTGAACTTTCTTCTTCATCTGAACTTTCTTCTTCATCTGAACTTTCTTCTTCATCTGAACTTTCTTCTTCATCTGAACTTTCTTCTTCATCTGAACTTTCTTCTTCATCTGAACTTTCTTCTTCATCTGAACTTTCTTCTTCATCTGAACTTTCTTCTTCATCTGAACTTTCTTCTTCATCTGAACTTTCTTCTTCATCTGAACTTTCTTCTTCATCTGAACTTTCTTCTTCATCTGAACTTTCTTCTTCATCTGAACTTTCTTCTTCATCTGAACTTTCTTCTTCATCTGAACTTTCTTCTTCATCTGAACTTTCTTCTTCATCTGAACTTTCTTCTTCATCTGAACTTTCTTCTTCATCTGAACTTTCTTCTTCATCTGAACTTTCTTCTTCATCTGAACTTTCTTCTTCATCTGAACTTTCTTCTTCATCTGAACTTTCTTCTTCATCTGAACTTTCTTCTTCATCTGAACTTTCTTCTTCATCTGAACTTTCTTCTTCATCTGAACTTTCTTCTTCATCTGAACTTTCTTCTTCATCTGAACTTTCTTCTTCATCTGAACTTTCTTCTTCATCTGAACTTTCTTCTTCATCTGAACTTTCTTCTTCATCTGAACTTTCTTCTTCATCTGAACTTTCTTCTTCATCTGAACTTTCTTCTTCATCTGAACTTTCTTCTTCATCTGAACTTTCTTCTTCATCTGAACTTTCTTCTTCATCTGAACTTTCTTCTTCCTCTGAACTTCCTCTCCATACACTTAGGTTTACTCTTTCACAATATTTATACAATAATAGTAAATAAGTATTATTATAACTGTCTACCCTTACTGTAATTAATACAATCAATACATTAAAGATTAATTGTGCCCTGATATGGGAAATAGTTCACTACAGCCAACATAATAACATCTCTACAAACAGGATTTGATTGGTTAAATACCTTCTGGGAAATTTTGATAAAATGGGAAATGTTGGGATACAATGAAAACTATCTCTGGTATTCTGCAAAAATACATTTTTTTTTCCATGCATAATTTTGGAGCTACAATATAGAAACAAGTGCAAATCTGAAGAATATGACACTGGTATCCCAAGTAAGTTCCATCTTTCCAGGTTATAAATTATATAAGGACTGGAAAAAAATCTCTTTAACTCCTATTTTATTTATTTATTAATTTATATACTTCAAGGTCAGCTCAAAAATATAAATAAATAAATAAATAAATAAATAAATAATAAATAATAAATAAATAAATAATAATAATAAAAAAAAGGACTTTAATTTGTCATCCTGTAAATCACAAAAAGAGCTAATATGGAGTCTATACAACAAATATCAGTCTATTACAGCCTTGACATAGACTATCAAATGAGTAATATACAGCTTGAAATAAGGATAGACAGGAAGATCAAGTAATACATAAAAAGGGCCTCAGAATTTCGGAGAGAAAGCACATAATGTCAATAAAGCTTCGTGACTCCCTGCATGCCACAAACCAAGGCTATAGACAACACCTGAAAGCGGGCTTGGCAGCGACAAGCATGGCCTGGAGAGCTGGTTTTGTTAAAGCACAACTCAGGAATCACTGGGTTAATTAACCAAAGTGTAGGTATGAATCACACGGTTTTACTTAAATTTTTAACCACCTCTTTCCCTAGTGATTCTCGAGGTAAGTGACAGCTCCATCTACGAATCTCAAGCTTACCTCTCGCTTCAGCTGGATAGACTTCGGGTGATGTTGGGAAGCCTTGGAAACAAGAATCCTCCTTGCGCCATCGAAATTCTTCTTCCATTCCAGTTCGTATTTTGCCCAGGCAACCCATACGTCAACTTTCTCTGCGTGGAACTTCGTCTGGGCATAGTACGTCCTGCATACCTGAATAAGAAAAAATTTAAAAAAAAAAGAATGACAATAATCTTTTGCACCAAGGACCATCCCTTCACCAATATCTTGATTTTGATTTTACGTCAGTTTCTTTTCATGAGGCTAAGCTACCTTTACCTGAAATCTGCTCGGTGTAATTAAAATTCAGTCTCAAGTTTTTATGCAACTGAATCTAATTGAATGGTTGTTACAAAAAAATAAAGAGATAAATAAAGTAAAATAAAAAAAATATATATAATAATAACAACAATAATAAAAAATCTAATTCCCCAGTTGATTTCCAAGCCTTCCCTAATGAATACACCTCAGTATTAAATGAAAATACACCTCAAAGTCCTACAACTAAAAACTAAAAAGTGTGGATCTAAACTTGTAACTGAAAATATCGAACTCCTTTTTTTGTGACTTATCATTAACCTGAAATACAGAAAATTAATTTCTTGCAGTAGATGATTATCAATTATTAACTATTTTGGATAAACTTTAACTAGCTAATGATTTATGATTTCAAAAACCATTGTAGAAGTACCTTGACATTGACATTACATTCTTGAACTTAATATTTCTATTAACACAATGTCAGCGAGTGGCAAGACTACAATGCCATGCCCACTGTAGTAAGAAGGTTAACTCTTGTCTTTACATATAGATGGTTCTACAAGTGCTTAGTAACCAAGGAGTCATCTATTAGTCTTATCTATCTCATCTGTTTACCCTTTTCCTTCATTTTTTAAAAGCTTCACTTCTATTATTTTATTGTCTTTGATGTTATTAATATTCTAATAATTGAATAATCATTATATCAATCGGAATGATAACAATGACATTATTAGTAGTATTGGAAAGAAAAACGCATTTTCCCGCCAACTCAAGGAATGGGGAAATCAGGATCAGTCACGAGGGCCAACTGATAGACTCCTTGCTGCTCAGCACACGTGGAGCCATCTGGATGTAACAAAACTCACTACAGTCTAAAGGAGACAGTATATAAACCTGCTGACATTGGGTTAATACTGTAAACTGATAATTGATACACATATTGTAAAATATAAAACATGTATATGAAGTAAGGGTAAGGCAAACATATTCAGAACATACTCTGACTACTTTGTTACCCAAGAGGATGTAACAGATAGACTTGGTCTTTGCAACTGGAAGTATTCCATGTCTTACCACAATGGTTTGCTAATTCCTTTAATTATATTTCTAACTTTTAATAATATTTCCCATTATATAAGAGATAATGAGGACCATATCATTATGAAATATAAATACACACTTTTTCTATACATTTTCAAGAAACAAGCAGAAATTGAATGTAAATAAACATAAATACAGTACATAAAAATTTCAAAGACTGAAAGTCATCCAATTCACAAACCTCTTCCTTCCAGCCAAGAAATTCTGCAAATTTTATCCTCAGCGCCCAAGTGTCAAGGTGTCGAGGCCACGTCCTAGTAAGGATCATCAGGTTTTCTATGCAGCGTTTTGCGATGGCATTGTCAATTGAATCTTTCTTCTCGTGCATATGCAGTTGCTGTAAAGTCAAAATGTTAATCTTGTATCTTTTCCTTTTTCATACAAGTTCTCATGTCTACACAATGACATCTACAATACATGTAAAAACAACATACAATTCTTTCTTCTTTTAGTAAGGCATAAAGCACTCACCTTTCTTCGGAGTTTCAACAATTCAAGTAATTTCTTTTCATAATTAACATAGTTGATGATTTCCGCTTTGCCTTTGGTTCGCCGAGCCAGACGGTACTCAAAGTTCTTCCTTTTCTGAATTAGTTTTCTGGAAAGAAAACATCAATTACATGGAGAAGCAATCACAGAAGCCAATGCCTGTGAATTCCCTTAGTAAATATGCATTAGGATCACACATTAAGCAAACTATCACACTGATAAGAAGGAAAAAAAAAAGATGCAGAGTTCGTTAAAAGGTAAGTTCTACTGCCAATGTTTTTTATATTTTTATCTTTTCTTTTGTTTCAATATAGAAAAAGAAAATCTTAATGCAATGATATCTGGCACAGTAGGTGATCTTTTTATTGTACATTTTTTTGAGGGGAATAGCAATCTGGGGGCTGCCCTACCTCCCAAGAAAACTATTTTTCATGAGACATCTATGGTACCAGCCTTTGTCCTAGTTATAATAACTCTTCAACAATGTTGCTTGTGCACGGCACTCTATCCATTCAAAGAGAATGTAGTAGCCTTTGAGCTTCTACTGTGATTTCAAGTTATAAACAAAATTTTGCTTTCAGAGTTACAAAAAGGAAAAGTGGCTGGGCAAGCAAGATGGCAAAAGTGGCTGTAGATCTGCACAGGGCAATTTTAATATTTCATTCTATCTTTTTTTCTATTTCCGTCAGTTTTACCCCACAATTTCCCTGACATAAATAATGCTCTCCCCAACTATCTGGACTATAATATCAAGATTATTTGCTGCAATCTGTATTTCACCAATCAAAATTGCTTTATTTCTACAGCACTCTGATAATTCTCACGAAATACCAATTTTTTAATGTAAAAATAAGCGATTGGTCTTTGAAGGAATTACCTGAAGTGTATGACTGTGTATGACAATTAGGATTTCAGGCAAAACAGTGAATAGAATGAATACCTTAATGAAAACTAGGACACATTTCATCTTTGGTATTCCGTGTACAAATCGAAAATAAAGCTACGTGACAGGGAAGAAAAATGACAAACGCATCTTTCTTTTAGGTCCCTTGCAATGTTTACACTGCAAGGACAAACATACTCCGACTGCTTATGATTATTCTGCAATTCTGGTAATTTTTTTGAATACCTTCACATGACTTTTATGTGGGTTTTTGTGTCATATGAATGTCTGAAGATTTTACTGAAAGGTTACAAAAGTCAGTGCATAGCTTTTCAGTGATTGCAGATGCATCTGTACAGTTTCACTAGCTGATTTTAAAAGTTTTTTGAGGTGTATTTACTCATAAATGTTTCATATTCTTATAGGTTAATGTTGCCAACACTGCCATCTTACAGAACATAAGAAGCAGAGTAATAAACAACGCTGGTACAGATGCTGCGGCCTAATATTTACCACAAAATGATGAAAAATCCACTGCATATCACCACTCTGAGACTAAATCCACACCACCCATACAGACTTCTTCATCTTCATTTCCTATAAGTTAGCATGAAGTGCTAATAAAGGGGGGTACAGGGGGGCTTGTCCCCCTGTTGAGGGAATAAATAGAAGGTAGGAAAGGTTAAATTTGGATTTTGGGTTTGCACGATACCCTGGTTTTAGGACTTTGTCTCTGGAAAGTGCATCACTCTCGATAACATTAATCGCTTCTTTTATTTCAACCTGATTTGCCCTGTAATTTCCCTGATCTACTTCATGCTCTCCCCTGCTATCGGGACTTATGACATCAAGACTGTCGGCTGACTAAGGGGGTCGACCTGCTAAAAGAAGCTACAGCTTTGCTTAGAAAATGATTATCAGATTCGTTCTAAGCACACCAAACTACACCAGAATTTCAGAACATTATTAGTGAATGTCATGCCGTTATCTGCAAAATAACAATAATAATGACACCCTCACCGGACTTCCACATCAGACAACAGCCCTATCCTCTCCATCTCCTCCAACTCCGGGATCATCTTCTCCACCTTCAGCTCCACCTGCTCCGCCATCTCTGCGGCCTTCCTTCCCTCTCACGCCTAAAAAGAATGAAAATCGGTCCTCCTTTCTCCTTACAACAGCCACCTCTACGCGCGTGCTGCCCACATGTCCTCGTCGTGTGTTTACGTGCGGGCGGGAGGCGGGGAGGCAGGGGGGGGGCGACGTCGTACGGGGAGGGAAGAAAGTGTCGCGCTCGAGAGGCGGTTTTCGTGCCGCGTAGGAGAGAGGGTTGTGGAGTTTTGTATTTGACTTTTTTTTAACTTATATAATGCAATAGACACATATAAGTGCATGCATACACGTACATATATGCATGCATACATACATACACACACGTACATGGATATATACACTTACACACACAAACACACACACACACACACACACACACACACACACACACACACACACACACACACACACACACACACACACACACACACACACGTATGATAAAATGTCGCATATAAAAGCAAACTCCTCGATATAAGATATCACTCCAAAGAGTCTTCCAACATGAAAGATAAATGGGCATAGTAAATAGAGGGAAAATTCTACATGGAGACGTTTAACTAATGATTATGTTTCCTTTTTTCATTAGTCAAGTAGCGATCTCAATATGTTTGCAGATAATGCCTCCAGAGGGACTCCGAGAACTAATTAATGTGGAGATGTACTTGGTAAAAGGACTTTGAGCAATAAATGTCATGTAGTCATTAGGTAAAATCTACCCCTATACCAGCACATGTTAGGAGAATCAGTATTAAACCCAGCAGAAATAATCATAAGCCCAAATGAAAAAGTCCATTAAATGCTAGGGCTGATTGCCAACATGAAGAAGGACGAATAAATAAATAAATATCATTACAGCCACCATAAGATCTAGTCTAGGGTAGCACAGTGACATAGAGTCCACACTTAAATAAATATAGAGAAATTGGAAAGCGTTCAAAGAGCAGCCACAAATGAGCACCAACTCTAAGAGATATGAGCTATGAAGAATGGCTACAGAAAATAGGACTTACTCGTTTGGAAGAAAGAAAGAAAAGGGACGTTGTGATTGTGCTGTACAACTATGTTACAGGAAGAATGAGGATAGATAAAGATGACTCAAATTTCGAACGCAAGAAGGACGAGAGGACACAGTAAAAAGATTGGTTGTTAAGAGCCGATAAGGACGTTAAGAATCTGATTTTCCAAACAGAACTTTTGACAGATGGAACGCATTCCCAAATAACGTTGCGTGCCAAAAATGGGCTTCAGTTTAAAAAGTTACTTGATCATTCAAATATAGCAGAATGGGACCCGATTTTTTCACATCAGTT
>NC_061856.1:24707380-24709880 GCF_019202785.1 Penaeus chinensis
GCATTAGTCGACACAGGCCGGGCTTCCTACATGAGCATAGCCCGGGCGAGGCTCAGCTTCACATATTGGACTTATCCTTATCCACGACGAAACGCAGAGCAGACTAGAAGTCGGTAAAAAGAAACGTGGACGACACCAGCCAATTCAGACACCGATGCCTTTATATCTTGGGTACTGTTTGATGTCCGTTTTCCACTACGCGATTTAAACCACGAGAAAACAAGAAAGGAATGTAGGTACATATGATGTTCAGCACCACCACCGAAGGACTAATTTGTTTGCTGTTTACTACGGGAATGGAAGACGAGACACGAAAAGATTTAACGTAGTCCGAAAAAAAGTCTCTAATTCACTTCTTTGGTAACTAAAGTCCCATCTATATTTTTTTTTTCTTTTCATCACATCAGATAATTTCTTGGAAGAATTGAAATAAGCAACGAAAGAAATGGCTGCTTGGTGGAAAATGAAAGGGAGTGTCGAAAATTCTTGCAGAAAATTAAATTTGCAAGAAGTTATTTCATAGGTGATAGTAATGATGATAACAATAGTGATGGTAATGATAATTATGGGGGTAATGATAACTAATGATTGTGATAATGATAACAATAATAACAGCAATGATAATAATGATGGTGGCACTAAGTATAATGAGAGTAACAATAGTAATACAAATTATGCTAATATTATCAATGATGTTAATGATAATGATAAAGATAATAATGCTGATAATGAATATGGTATTAGCGATAATGATAAAGCCAACTGTTTTTCATGATGGTGATTATGACAATGTCGATAATAATGATAATATAATTAATGAAGAAAACGATGATAACGGTAATAACAAAAAGATAATGGTAATCTGGAATTTTGCAAAGTCCACGTGGAAAGTCGATGTCCCCCATTATACGCCCAGAATACGCCCGTTGCGGAGTTCGAAAAAATAAAGCTTTTGCTCTTGTTAAATGCTGCATTGTGATAATGTCGTCTGACCGATCCCTTGAAACCCAGCAGGTAATAGGCGCCCCGTGCATTAAGAAAGTCACAAAACACACACGTGTTTAGAGGGACTAGTTTGCAAAGACGAATTTAGGTCGAAGCCTTCAAGGAGTTGGTAATGCTCGCCAGTCTGTGCGGAGATTACTGTGGTGAAGGCTAATTTGATTAAATGTTCAGGTTTCAGATGGTACGCTGGCCTCCGAGGTTCTGGGGTTCTTGAGAGCGAAGAGTCCTTGCTCTAGGGACAGAGAGGGAGGGGAAGGGAAGGGAAATCGAAGCAGGTAATGGAAGTGGGGCTTCGACAAACGCTAATGTAAGGAATCCAGATTATAGATAGATAATCAATAGACGACCACGCAGCGTAGCTCCTGTGAGAGCCAGGGCACCGATGTGAAGAGGAAACGTGCTTACTAACAAAACATTAAGATCAGAGGACCAGAACACATCGCACTGGGATTAGACATTTGTAAACAGAAGGTAATGTCAGAATGAGAGGGTTATCGCAAGCTGGGAGATATGAAGAGACAAATAAAAGAGGAAGTTATTTAAAAGAAGGAGAGTTAATAAGTGTAGGCGTGAGGAGAGGAAGAGGGAAAGAGAAAGAGTGTGTATGTGTGATAGACAAGTGAGAAAAAAATAGAGAGATTACGGAATAAATGAGAGAAAAGGTATGGGTAGAGGTAGAGTAAGAGAAAACGGAGAGAAATACAAAGAGAAATATATAGAGAGTAATATAAAGATTGAGAGAGAGAATGACGGACACACACGCAAACCAATATACAAACAGAAATAGAGACAGGTAAACTGAGAAAACGAGAGATGGTATAGACGAACAGGCAGACAGATAATACAGAAAAAGAGAGACAGAGATAGAAAAAGAGACAAACAGGGATAGAGAGAGAGGAGAGAGAGAGAGACAGACAGACAGACAGAAAGAGAATGAGCAAGTGATTCAGAGAGAGAGAGAGACAGACGGACAGACAGATAGACAGAGACATACAGACAAAGGGGGAAGGGAGACAAACAGACAGACAGACGGAAAGAGAAAGAGAGAGAATGAGTATGTGAGTGATTCAGAGAGAGAGAGAGAGAGAGAGAGATAGAGATAGATAGATAGATAGATAGATAGAGAGAGAGAGAGTGAGAGAGAGAGAGAGAGAGATAGATAGATAGATAGAGAGAGAGAGAGTGAGAGAGAGAGAGAGAGAGAGAGAGAGAGAGAGAGAGAGAGACTGAGAGACTGACAGACAGACATACAGACCAAGACAATCCGAGACAGTCAGACAGACAGCTAGACCCAAGCAACAGTTGCAGAAGTTGCTACGACGACACTGCCCCGCTCCCCCCTCCCCCTCCCCCCCCTCCCCCGCAGAGATCCTGTGTCACAGCGTATAAGAATTCGAAGGACGAAGAGTTCTCATCTGCAGGGTGACGGGCGCTCAAAACCCCGTCCTTTATTATCCGAGGCAATATTTATGTCTCTCCGGGCGCCAGCTGATGT
>NC_061856.1:24717380-24722380 GCF_019202785.1 Penaeus chinensis
CTCATCCATTTCCCCTCTTCCCTCGCCTCTCTCCTCTCCTTCCCCCTCGGTTTTGCTTCTCCTGAACTCTTCCCCTCCCCCGTCCCTCCTTCCCCTTCCCCTCCCCCGTCTCTCCTTCCCCTTCCCCTCCCCCGTCCCTCCTTCCCCTTTCCCTTCCCCGTCCCTCCTTCCACTTCCCCTCCCCGTCCCTCCTCCACCTCCCCCGTCCCTCCTTCCCCTCTTCCCTCCCTCCTTCCCCTTCCTCTTCCCCGTCCCTCCTTCCCCTGCCCCTCCCCCGTCCCTCCTTCCCCTGCCCCTCCCCCGTCCCTCCTTCCCCTCCCCCTCCCCCGTCCCTCCTTCCCCTTCCCCTCCCTCATCCCTCCTTCCCCTTCCCCTCCCTCATCCCTCAGCCTTCTCCCCTCTCCCTTTACCCATTTCCTTATCTGTCTCCCCTCCGCTTCCTCGCTCTCTCTTTCTCCCTTTTCCATTACCCATCTCCCCCCCCCCCCCCCCCCCCTCTTCCCTTCCCTTCCCTTCCCTTCCCTTCCCTTTCCCTTCCCTTTTTTCCTCGCTGTGGCCGATGGTTCTCCAGAATCATTTTGCTCCAGGATTTATTTTGCTGTTCCTTTTTTCCCCTCCTTCATTTACCCTTTTGCAATTTCATAATTTTCTTTTATTCTTCTTTCTGTTTCTCTACACTTTTATTAGTTTTGTTGTCTCCCTTGCTCTATTTCCTGAAATCTTTATATGTCTTCATTTATCTTTTCTCCTCTGCTATTCCTTCCTCCGTTTTTTTTCTTCATATTGTTATTATTATTCTGATTACTTTTATCATCATAACTTTTATTATTATTATTATTATTATCATTATCATTATCATTATCATTATCATTACCATTATCATTATTATTATTATTATTATTATTATTATTATTACTATTATTACTATTATTATTACTATTATTATTATTATCATTATTTTTATTATTGTTGTAGTTATTGTTATTATTTTTATTATCATAATTATCATTATTATTAATAATATCATTACCATTATCGTTATCATTGCTATTATTATTAGCATTATTATTATAATCATTACTATTATCATTATTTGTATTATCATTATTATAATAATAATTGTTATTATTATTGTTGCTGCTGTTGTTGTTGTTGTTATCATCATTACTATTGCCATTATTGTTATTGTTATTATTATTATCATCATTATCATTATTATTACTATCACTATTGTTTTTATTATCATCATCATCATCATCATCATTATTATTATTATTATCTTTATTATTATTTTTATTATCATTACCATTATTATTATTATTATTATTATTATCATTATCGGTTATTTTTGTTGTTGCTGTTGTTGTTATTACTAGAATTATCATTTTTGTTATTAATATGATCAGCATCATTATTGTTATTATTATCACTATTATTCTTATTCTTATTCTTATTATTATCATTATCATTATTATTACTACTATTAGTATCATTATCAATATTATTTTCGTAATTATTATTATTATTATCACTAGTATCTTATTATCTGTATTATTATTATCATTATTACCTTATCATTATCATTATCATTATCATTATTATTATTCGTATCTTATTCATATTGGTGTTATCATTATAATTATTATTGTTGTTGTTGTCATCCTTATTGTAAATATCACTATTATCATTATGAAATAAATTAATACTATATCAATAACCGCTGATATTATCATCTTCATTATCGCACTTATTATTATATTTATTGTCATTCCCTTTCTTACTATTATAATTTATAAGAGTATCATTATTGGCTATTTTATATATTTATGTTCGTTACGACATCTCTGTTTTTTCTGTCCATCTCGACACCCCGTAGAAAATTCGTCAGCTGAGGCAGTAATTTTGGTTTCTCAATATCCGAAAGTTTTATATCAGTATAATTCTTCGATTCGTCGGGCCGCAAAAGTTGCAGGGAACGACGAAAATATCTGGGAAAATCGTTCCAATACTGAACGCGTCTTGTCCCCTGGGCTTCTGTACATTCAAGTGTGGACTGTAGCGAAATCCGATAAAGTAACTTTTCCAGTAAATGTTTGCCATAGGCAGTTATTTCTGAAATACGATTTTCCAGAAGGAGGAAAGTAACCAGCCTGCGTTTACTCTGAGCTGGAGGCGAGGGGGTGCGCGCGTTCACTAAGGGGAGCGTCCAATCAACACAATATCACACACTCCCCCTTGAACCCAATTAGCTGTCTACCGTGATTTTTTAAAAATCAATGATGGCTTTTCCACTCTTGTCGTCTTCATGAGATGAATCTTCATTTTCTTTCTCGATTTTCTTCTCTTGCCAAGAACTTTTTTTTTTCTTCAATTTACCGAGTCGTTTTCCTTCGTGTCTGTCTGTCTGTCTGTCTTCCATTCCTTCTCTCCGTGTCCTTTTCCTGCCATGAATCCATTCACGTGAATCTCACCATCGTATTCTCTCTCCTCCTTAATCCTCACTGGGAGATAACGAGGCAGGGAGAGAAGGGAATGGCGCAGAAGAAGCGGCGGGTAGCGACGATGACGTAATTAGCTAAAAGGATGGGGGAGGATAAGGAGTGCGAGAGGAACAGAGAGGGACGGAGGCGGAGAGGGAGGGAGGGGGAGAAGATGTGGAATGTCGGAAACGAGAGCGACAGAACGATGGCTGTTCGAGCAAGATGATACCCTTCCTTCTCCTCCTCCTCCTCCCCACCTCCCCTGCTTCCCTCGCCTTCTTCCCCTCTCCCTCCCTCACCTCCCCGTCTCCCCTACCTGCCCTACCTCCTCCATTTCCCTCACCTCCCCCTTCCCTCCCACCTCCGTTACTTGCCCCTGTCTCCCCTACCTCCTCTCCCTCCCCTTCTCCCCTCCTCCTCCCTTACCTCCCCCTTCTCCCCCGCCTCCCCCACCTCCTCTTCCTTCCTCCCCATCTTCGTGGTGCGGTGGTAGCGTTCTCGTCTGGCAATCTTGCTCACCTGCGTTGCAATCCCGCGCCGCCGGTGGATGGTAACCTCGGCCATTACTTGCACACAGGGGGTAATTTGGAAGCAATTATTAACAGGCAGCCTTTCACACCAAGGACAACCATTGTAACAAATGGAATTCAATTAGATTATATTAATTTGTATATATTATTTCCTACTCCCCCCAACTCCCCATTCCTCCCCCACCTCCCTTACCTCCCCCGTCTCACTCACCTCCCCTACCTCCCCTTCTCCTCCCCCCTTACCTTCCCCCACCTCTTCTCCCTCTCCCCTACCTCTTCTTCTTCTCCCCATCTCCCCTCCTCCCTTACTTCCCCCTTACCTTCCCCTCCTCCTCTCCTATCTCACATACCTCCTCCTCCTCCCTTACTTCCCCCGCCCCCCCCCCCTCCCTACCTTCTCCCCCATCTCTCTAACCTTCCCCCCTCCCCTCTTCCTCTCCTAACACCCTTACCCCCCCTCCTTCTTCCCCTTCCCCCCCCCTCCCCATCTCCCAAACGACCTCTCTGCCCCGACTGTTACGTCCAGTTTACGTTGCTTGGCTCCGTTCCAAGTGTCCTGGGGGGGGGGGGGGGGATGGCTGATTAAATAGAAGTTGTTGATTTTAACTGTTTTTTTTGTCCTGCTTTTCTTTCATTTGTATAGTATGCTTTTTCCTTTCATATTTTCCTAAGCTGTGCCTGTATTGTCTTATGCCGGCGATGGATAGATATTTATTCCATATCTATACTGAATAAGTTTAAAGATATTTTAATGATCACGACGGCTACGTAGCATTGCAACAGAGAATGCGTTGATATTGCAATAGGAAGAGAAGAATGGAATATTAAGCAGAAAAAAAAAAATGTTCCATCAAGAACTTTATTGATCCGATCCACCAGGCTCGTAAGGCACACCTCCACCTCTTCCACCTCCTCCACCTCTTCGATCTCTTCCACCTCCTCCACCACTTTGACCTTTTCGACCTCCTCAACCTCCACCTCCTCCTCCACCTCTCCGACCTCTTCCATCTCTTCAACCTCCAACTCCTCGACTTCCTCCACCTCTACCACCTGCTCCACCTCCTCGACCTCCTCCACCTCTTCAACCTATTCCCCCTCTCCACCTCTTCGACTCACTTCCTCCATCTTCTCCCCCTTCCCGGCGAGCGAGCCCCGAATTCCGCCGCAGTGGAAGGCGCGCGCGATATTGATGCGAGTAAATGGGCGGCGCGCGATGGGAAGGCCTCATCTGGCAGCGAGCGTCGGGGCGGCATTTGCTTGTTGGGCCGCCCACGATTCCCACCTGGATGCACCTCCCGCCCGTGCGCCCTGCCTCCCTCTCCCCCTGTCTCGCCCTATATTTCTCTTTCTCTATCTCTCTTGCTCTTTCCTTTTCTCTACCTTGCTTGTACGCTCTTCCTCTCTCCCTGTCTTCTGCCTCTCTGTCTCCCTCTCTGTTGCTCTGTCGGTCTCTCTCCTTATATATATATATATATATATATATATATATATATATATATATATATAGATATTCCTTTACCTTTATCTTGCTCTTGTTCTTTTTTTCGCCTTATTTTCCCTTAACCCTCCCCCTCTCTCTCTTTCCCTTTCTCTGTCTTGCTCTTGTTCTCTTTCTCGCCTTATTTTCCCTTAACCCTCCCCCTCTCTCTCCTTCCCTTTCTCTGTCTTGCTCTTGTTCTCTTTCTCCCCCTCCCTCCTCCCTTCCCTCTATCCATAAGTAATTATCTCGCTTTCTCGTTTAACTTCCTTCTGACTGAACTTTCTCTTCCGATCTGTAAATAAAATCCATCTGACCGATGACTTGAATTATCGGAATTCGTTACCCTAATCTCTGTGATAGTATTTCCTCGTCGTGATTCGGTGATCAGAATCCTTTCCATCTGGATAATGAGCGCAGTGTTATAGCCTAATTTTTGTCTGTGTTTCTTATAGTTTGAAGGATGGGGATAAGACGATGCCTCTGGATCAGGAGAAAATTAAATCGCCTTTG
>NC_061856.1:24727380-24729880 GCF_019202785.1 Penaeus chinensis
CAAGCCAGTCGGGTGGGAGGGAGGATGTCCTGAGAGATTATGTGAATATGTTTTGGAGATGGGGGCGAGGGCGGGGGCACATGTTTTGAGGAAAAAGGAAGGGATATTGTCGGGTCCAGTTGCTTTGTTTGTGTCCAGCGTTTCTCGCAGTTTTTGGTTTCCGTTTGTTCTGATGTCTAGAGTCGGGAAGGGTGGGTGGGGGCTGTTTGGCATGCTTGAGGTAATGGGATTTTCTTGCGTGAAGACAGAGTGGAACTGTATGTTGAGTAGATGAGCTTTGTGTTCTGGTGTGGTGATGAGAGTGTGGTCTTAAAGTGCAGCTATGTGAGTAGTGTCCTGTCTGCGCGTCTTGAAGAACTTAAAGAAGTGTTTAGGTTTTTTTCTAACATTATCTGCGAAATATTTGCAGATGTATTCGCGTTCGGCCTTCTTTACGTTTTGGCAAAAGTTTTTTTTCTTTCTTTTTGGAAAGATTTGAATTTGGCCCAATTTTCTGGTGTGTTGTATGATTGCGCGCGTCGGTAGAGTCTGTTTTCTTTCGATGTTGTCTGTGTAGACCTGTGGAGAACCAGGGGAGTGTGTACCTACTCGAAGGTGTTTTTTGCGGGATGTGACTTTTGATGGATGTGTGTATGAGGTGTTTCAGGCTATTCCAGTTTTCATCAAGGGGCCGGGAGTAGGGGTCAGAAGATAGAAAGTTGTCTCTCTAAGTCACCATGTCTCTTGTAATCGAGTCCGTGTCGGCTCAAGAATAGAGCAAAATAGGTCCACGTCTGCGTTTCTGTCGGGTCGGTCGGAGGTTTGCGTCAACAAAAACAATGTCGTGGTCACTTAGTCCTGGAACAACCTCGGTGTTTGTTATGTGGAGTGTGTTGTTTTCGAGGAAGATATCTAGCGTGAGGGCAGCGGTTGAAGGACTCCGTCGCCAGTAGGGCGACCGCTGACTTGGCTTCGCGTTGGTTTGAGTGCTGTTTGTGTGAGTGCGAATGTATTTATGATGTCAATGAAGGTATCGTGTGACTGGCGCATGTTTGTGGGGGGATGATGGGGTTTGGGATGTCTGCGTCGAAACGGTCAAAGGGGGATGTAGACGTCCAGTCGATGTCGAGGAGGGTGAAATCACCCGCGATCCAAATGTGTTTGTCTGGAGTGGTGCGAGTAAGAGAGGTGTGAAGGTTCTGTAATTATTCTGTATTGGAAGAAGGAGATCTGTAGAAAGATGCGAGCAAGAGTGATTTACGGTTAGAAATATGTAGTTGAATCCAGGTGGTCTCACGGTTTGTGTCAAGGTCTGACCTATGATTAAAAACTAAGTCAGGTTTGGCGGCGACATGGACACCGCCACCTCTCTCTACGTATCACTGTCATACTACAAAGGGGAGAGAAGATTTCTGCAGAGTCTGTGTCTAATGTCAACCATGTTTCTGTACCTATTATGATGTCCAGGTCGTATGTGTCAAGAAAATATATATATATATATATATATATATATATATATATATATATATATATATATATACACACACACACACACACACACACACACACACACACACACACACATATATATATATATATATATATATATATATATATATATATACGTACATACAGAATATTGTTTCTGTATATATAAGTGAAAGCAAGATAAGGTATTTGATATTACAACCACAAGGGAATTTAATTACTGTTTTTCATATTTCAATGTTTTTTTTTCCAGGATAGACCTTCAAAGGGATCGATGCTAATTACGCCTCGTGATATACCGTAGAGAACAAAGGCTGTTTTAAATGTGAACCGGAAGTTGGTTCCGTAATGTAGCTCTTCTCGGCTCGGATGTGGAATGCAAATGGTGTTCCAGTACGTAAGCGGATAATCAGAGGATAAGAGGAAAAATGGATTATGATTATGATGGATTATGATTAAAAAATAAAAAAGGAAGAGGTAGAGAGAGAAAAATATATGACCACGACATCGAGGAAAATGTGACGCCCCGTGATAAACGTTTAGAATCTTAAATTTTGATTTTCAAAAGCCCTGCAGCGTGATGAACATAATAATCACTGCTCGCTTCTTGAGTCGAGATCAGAGGGCTCAGGTGAAAAGTGTTTTCGATAACAGTGAAGAACGTAAGAGCTGGTGATGTCGGAGGCGCAGTGGAACGTCCCTGATCTCCCTGACGTCTGGGTCAGCCTCGCCGCACCGCGCCTCGCCTCCGCAGGGCCCTCTTCTGAGGGCCCTGCGAGCGCCGACGTTGAGGCTGGTGCTTCTGGCTCGCCGCTGCTCACACCAGACGCTGGGGCCTCCCTTGACGTATACGGGGGTTTAAATGCATCGGTTCTGGAAGGGAACGGCAGTTTGACGAGCGCGGTTCTGGGTCTAGATTCCGGGGACTATGCGACCCCCGACCGCTACGGCGATCTTGGAAACGACAGAGACGCTACAGCCCCTGATGCCTTTCCTTCCACCGTCGACTTGGCGGCCTTCAACCTCTCTGAGG
>NC_061856.1:24734880-24739880 GCF_019202785.1 Penaeus chinensis
TCACCATCTTTTTTTTTTTTTTTTCTTTTCTTTTTTTACCGTTCTGAGAATAATGCAACTTTTAGAGAGATTTCTTCTTATGGACGAGGCATCGGGAAGGACGAGAAGTTGGCCTCTGGAAGTTTCCATGAGGGATGTGTGTGGGGGGGGGGGGAGGGAAAACGAAAGCCATTATCCAGGTAATGACGGTAGACGGGATCTGGAGTGCGGGGTGGGGGTGAGGGGGGGGGAGGGGCGGAGCTGATGCATTTGGGCCTCGATGTGATGGCCGAGTGAGTTAGAGAAACCATCTCTCTACACACACATATATATGTATGTGTGTGTGTGTTTGCGTGTATATATATACAGATACATATATACATATATATATATATACATATATATATATATATATATATATATATATATATATATATATATATATATGTATTTATATGTATATGTATACATATATATATAAATAAATAAATATATATATATATATGTACACACAAATACACACACACACACACACTCACACACACACACACACACACACACACACACACACATACATATATATATATATATATATATATATATATATATATATATATATATATATATATATATATATATATGTACACACACATGTGTGTGTGTGTGCATATATATATATATATATATATATATATATATATATATATATATATATGTACACACACATGTGTGTGTGTGTGTGTGCATATATATATATATATATATATATATATATATATATATATATATATATATAAAGAGAGAGAGAGACAGACAGACAGACAGAGAGAGAGAGAGAGAGAGAGAGAGAGAGAGATCACTACATGTCACACATGAGCAGCTAACTAAAAACCTCATACTCAAAAATACGTAATAGCTAATGCTACAAAAAGAAAAGAAAATGAACGCAAAAGCCTGTTCCTTTTTCGTCTCGAAAATTTATGATAAAAAAAAAAAATCTAATTTCCTTGCAAACTTTTGTGAAAGGAATATCGTAGATGAAGACAGGAATGGTAAAACGAAGTGGAACGCAGTTAACGGGAATCGGGAATGCTCTGGAACCAAGAGGAAATCACAAAAGCAAAAAGTTGGATGTTAATTTTCCCTCTTGGAGATCAAGGAAAACGAAAATCAATTCAGTTATTAGCCTGCATTTCCTGGAGATTTCAAGTGGCTTCATATAAGATTTCTTTTCGTGAAAGGATAATCTGCACACGATTTAATTGTCATCTGTCTGTTTATTAATCAGCCCTTGTATCAATTAATGTCTTTGTATTTATTTGGCCATGGTATAATGTGTTAATCGTGTATTTATTTAACGCGAGGCAGGAGGACCATATCTAGTGGATGCATTTGCGTGTCAGGCAAATCATTCCATCTCTTGTTCCAGCCTAAAAATATATTCGGTGCTGATCACCTATGTAGCAAAATGTCCCCTAAAATCATTGTTGATATGACGTGGCATTAAAATCAATGTCGTGCCATTTTCACTTTTTATATAATGTTTCTTTTTTCTCTAACCTCTTTCTATCACCGACAATGGTTCTGGCGGAAGGAATTTGAAATGATGATAGCGAAAAATATTCACGATAGCGAGAGCTCTTTACGAACGAAAACAACGAAAAAACACGCATTAGCATTGATATCTATTTATACAAACATCTATACAGATATTATTCGCTTGCCTTCAGGGACAAAGAACCACTTCTTCTTATTCTTCTCTTCACTTTCACCTTAGCCTCATTCTACCGCCACCGAGCGTTTCTTTAAAGAGAAAGAGAAACCTACGTGACCTAGCATGACCGTGACCCAGGATGCTCTCTCTCGTGGGCTCCAAAGGCGTGTCCGGAGGCGTGAAGGACCTCGAACGTCTCTCCTGACACTCTCCTGCCGGGGTGCTGAAGGAGGCGAGGGAGGTCGGCGTGGAAGCCCTTTCATTTCTAGCCTTTCTGAAGAGGATTTCTTAGTCGTATTGTGTTATTATCATTATCATTGTTATCTTTTTGTATCTTTTTATTATTACTACTACTGTTATTGCTATTATCAGTATCATTATTATTAACATCATTATTACCGTCATCATCATCATTATTGTTATCCCTTTTATCATCATTATTATTACTTTTATCATCATTGTGATTATTATTTTTTAACCATTATCATTATTATCAACATCATTATTATTATCAGTACTTTTAATAATAACATCATTAGTATCATGATCATCTTTATACGAAAGTGTCCCTCCAGGAGCCAATAGAGCGACCCAGCTTCCCCGGTACTGTGAACGCATATTTGGTATTTGTTTGAGGAATCCCGTCGTGGATCAGCAATCAGCAGCCTCACAAGGGGGACCCCGACGGCGACTCAGGCTCCGTCTTGAGTCAGCGTGTCTACGTTGGTGCTACATTGTGTGTTGGAAATATATTATTGTCCGTTATTGACTTCGAGGCAGATGGGAGGCCGTGGCGCCAAGTGATGGGCTAGCGGGCTTAAAATGTTTAGGCTGTTGAGACTGTAATTGGTGTGTGTGTAAAATCTTATTATCTTATTATCGTGGTATCCTTGTTTATTTGAGATTGTTTCGTTTGCTTATAGGTTTTCCGTTTGTTATCCCCTGAGACGTAGCTAGAAAAAACAAATATGTATAAAAAAAAGTATTTATACGACTTTAAAATATCTAGAATCAAACAGAATTGACAAAAAGTTTAATATTGTACTGAACTCTACATCGACTAAAGAATCCATTTCTCCCTAATCTATCAAGCCTCCTTAGTAACAAACTCATCTATTACGTTATTGATTTTTTTTTAAGCTTTGTTTATTTATGCTCGTAAATATCCGCTTTTTTTTTGTGGCGTCATTTGGGAACGCTGAAAAAAACTCCCCCCCCCCCCCCCGTGGCTACGCCGCTGTTTTCCAATTATATTTCTCCCTTCCCCTCTACCTAATTTAATTATTTCTGCATGTATATGTATGCCTATTCGTGTGCCCTCTTCCATGCACATACACGCACACACACACAAACCATAGACATGCACATACATATACACACAGACACTCAAACACACACACACACACACACACACACACACACACACACACACACACACACACACACACACACACATACACACACACACACACACACACACACACACACACACTCCTCTCTTTAACACGCAGAGGCACAAACGGGTTCATGTACACACCATTTGTATAAGAGGTTTTCCGTCCGCTTCCTTCCCCGACTTCCTCCTCCTCTTCTTCTTCCTCCTCCTCCTCCTCCTCCTCCTCCTCCTCCTCCTCCTCCTCCTCCTCCTCCTCCTCCTCCTCCTCCTCCTCCTCCTCCTCCTCCTCCTTCTCCTCCTTCTCCTCCTCCTCCTCCTTCTCTTCCTCCTTCTCCTCCATCTCCTCCTCCTCCTTCTCCTCCTTCTCCTCCATCTCCTCCTCCTCCTTCTTCTCCTTCTCCTCCTTCTCCTCCTCCTCCTCCTTCTCCTCCTCCTCCTCCTTCTCCTCCTTCTCCTCCATCTCCTCCTCCTCCTCCTCCTCCTCCTCCTCCTCCTCCTCCTCCTCCTCCTCCTCCTCCTCCTCCTCCTCCTCCTCCCTCGTTAGTTCCACCTGTCGATACACACACGAGGCCCTTGGGGAGTCTCCTCTCTTTCTCTCTTTTCCTTCCTCCCTTTTACTCTTTTTTCTCTTTCCTTTCCTTTCTCTCTCTTCGCGTCTCTCTATGTCTCTCTTCTTATTCACTTTTTTTCTTTCTCTCTTTTCTCTTTCTTTCTCTCTTTTTCTCGTTTCATCTCTACACTTTCCTCTCTTTTTCCCTCTCGCCTCTTCTTCCTTTCCCCCTTTTTTTTCTTCTCCTCTCTTTTCCCTTTCCTTTTCCTCTCCCTCCCCTTTCCCTCTCTTCCGCCTTCCTTCCCCCCTTTCTCCTCTCTCGTCTTGCTTCCCCTTTCCTTTCTCCTGTCTCCCTTATTGACTTTCTTTCCCCTTCTCTCTCTCCTACTTTCTCTCTCTACACTCTCTCTCCTTCACTTCCCCCTCTCTTTTCTCTCTCCCTTCTTCTTTCTTCCCTGTCTCCCCTTCCTTCGTTCCTCTATTTTTTCTCCTCTTTATTCTCTCCTCTCTCTTTTCCCTTTCTCTTTTCTCTCCTCTCCTTTCTTCTCGGCCTCTCCTTCCTCTTCGCTCATTTCTCTCTCCTTTCTCCTTATTCCCCTCACATCTCTCCTCTTTTTCCCCTTCCTCTCTCCTATGTTTTGTCTCTTCATTCTCCTATCTCTCTTCCCTTCTCTCTCTCCTCTGTTTTGCTTTTCCTCTCTCCCTTCTCGTCTCCCCTTTTCCCTCTCCTTCCGTCTTCCTTCTCCCTCTCCCTCTCCCTCTCCCTCTCCCTCTCCCTCTCCCTCTCCTCCTCCCTCTCTCCCACCTCCCCTCGCATCCCTTCTCTGCTATCCCATTTCTCCTCTTTCTCTCCACGTCACTGCCCGGATATGACGTCATAGAGGCCAAGGGGAAATGTCTGCAGAGATATTTAGCGATATTGGAGCTATGAATCGGATAAGATAAAAGGGGAAAAAAATGTTAATAGATGACCGGAGGGCTGGAGAGGGCGTCCGCGAGATGCAGAGATTAGATGTAACAGAGTTTCTGACGGATTAGGAACTGCGCATGATGAGGAAAAGGGAGAGAGAGAGAGATTGAGAGAGAGAGAGGAAGAGGGAGGGAGGGAGAGGGAGAGAGAGAGATTGAGATTGAGATTGAGAGAGAGAGAGAGAGAGAGAGAGAGAGAGAGAGAGAGAGAGAGAGAGAGAGAGAGAGAGAGAGAGAGAGAGAGAGAGAGAGAGAGATTGAGAAGGAGGGAGGGAGAGGGAGGCAGGGAGAGGAAGAGAGAGGGAGAGGGAGAGGGAGAGGAAAGGGAGAGGGAGAGGGAGAGGGAGAGGGAGAGGGAGAGGGAGAGGGAGAGGGAGAAGGAGAGGGAGAGG
>NC_061856.1:24742380-24744880 GCF_019202785.1 Penaeus chinensis
CTCTCTCTCTCTCTCTCTCTCTCTCTCTCTCTCTCTCTCTCTCTCTCTCTCTCTCTCTCTCCCTCTCTCTCTCTCTCTCTCTCTCTCTCTCTCTCTCTCTCTCTCTATCTTATGTGTATTGACCTTCACAATATCCTTGTAAAATGATTTATCAGTGAATGAAAAACGTAGTCTTTAGAATTTCGTCGCAATACAAAACCTGTGCCTGAGAGGAAAATGTGTCGTGACAAAACCATTTTTGGAAGAATTTTCTCGAAGTTTATGTGAGGACCTCTATTAGGGCGAGTGGTTGTGCTCCATGGTTTCGCGCCAAAATAAATCTTTGTGTGAATGGCGGCCATTTTTATGAGAAGCAATTTGCGGTTTCGAATGGTGAATGGCGCCGCTATGAATGAGAATTGTTGGTTAATTATATTTATGATAGATTAATTTGTTGTTAGCTCAACCACACACACACACACACACACACACACACACACACACACACACACACACACACACACACACACACACACACACACACACACACACAAACAAGCAAACAAACACACACACACACACACACACACACACACACACATACACACACAAGCAAACAAACACACACACACACACACACACACACACACACAAACACACACATACATACACACACACATACACACACAAGCAAACAAACACACACACACACACACACACACACACACACACACATACAAGCAAACAAACACACACACACACACACACACACACACACACACACACACACACACACACACACACACACACACACACACACACACAGCTTGAGCAGGAGGAAATTCAAGATGGCGTCAAGCATCTTCCATTCCCTCGTCAAGATATTTACCCATGATAAGCCCTTCCTCTCGCTCCTCACTTGTGTCCTCCCCATCTGTCCCTCCGGCAATTGACCTTTTTCTTCAACTTTTATAGGTCATTTCGCGGCAAGGTCAGACTAAACTTGACTATGACACCACCATGAAGAGCCACTCTCGGTCTCACGTTTTTTCCCGTATAAAAAAGAGTGAGTTTGCTTGCTTTCTTGAGGCTTATCGTCCCATCCTGAGACGCTTTCACTCTCTCGGAATTGGGATGAGAAAGTTCCCGACCTGCAGCCAACTGAAGAAAGGCGAAGAATTTGTCTTGGCGAAATGTCCGAAAGAAAGAAAAAAAAAAAAAGTTACACTTGACTATTTTGATCATCGCTCCAAGGAAACGAGTACATTGCGCCACCTAGCCACTTTTAGGTGTATTTGGCGACAGAGATTGTATTTCAGTTTCAATTTGCAGTGAGGATTCCTGTTTTTGTGCTCGACCTGGGTGTGCTGTAATGGAGTTGCCAATGCTATTAGTGTGCTGGCAACAGGAACTGAGAATTAACTGAAAATCAAAACTGAGAGTGGTTCAACATCAGTCCGTGTAAGAAACCTACGGAAGGGGAGACCATGCACGAAGAGGCAAGTATTTGTTAAGAATACAATCACACAAGAGGGAGCATGTGAGGTTGACGAACCTGTCGCGTTCTTATCTTTTTGATAACGGGAGTACCGAGGCAATCCTGTCAAGGAAAGGCTGAATTATTCTAAAGATAACAACGGGGAGGAAGCTGGCCGGATGCCAAGGGCCGGTTCCCGTTGAAGGGCCAATTTGAGTGAGGTCATAAAGGAGGAGGAAAGGGAAGGGATCAGCCGGAGGTCTTGCTTGGCGAAGGTCCCTTGGCGGACGCGAGGCAATATATGTACTGTATATATTTGCGCGCGCGCGCACACAAATACATACACACACATATATGTGTGTGTGTTATAAGATATATGCAGACACACACACACACACACACACACACACACACACACACACACACACACACACACACACACACACACACACACACACACACACACACACATATATATAACTGCTGCGATGGTCCAGTGGTTGGAGCACTTGACTTCGACACTCGTGGTCCCGAGTTCAATTCCCCGTCGCAGCGGTTGTAAAGGTGCCTGTGCTTTTACTGCTGGCTCGAGCCCGATCTCATGGCGAGAGAGCGACATATCGCCTTGAGAAGTCAAGCGCAGGTGTCGTAGGGGAAGTCACACACACACACACACACACACACATATATATATATATATATATATATATATATATATATATATATATATATATATACAGAAACATACAGATGTATACACATATATATATATATATATATGTGTGTGTGTGTGTGTGTGTGTGTGTGTGTGTGTGTGTGTGTGTGTGTGTGTGTGTGTATGTGTATGTGTGTGTGTGTGTGTGTGTTTGTGAGCTTGCGACCCAGTACTGGTCACGACCCGTACTTTGACGAACCCCGATGCATACTCTCACACAGATGCTTGATCCAGTTCCCGAGTTGTTCTTCGAAGCTGAGAAGTGACTGTAAATGTTCAAGAAGAGTGAGAAGGATATTTGGAGAGTTTTTATCATAATGATGGTGATT
>NC_061856.1:24749880-24752380 GCF_019202785.1 Penaeus chinensis
TGGACAAGAGATGCAAAATGACTCAGAGGTGGAGATAATGGTCTTTAATGGGTAATTGGCAATATTTTCTGAACTGTTAATTTAATCATTATCATCAATAGCAATAACAGTGGCAGTAGAAGCATCACTATCATTACTAGTTCTAATAGACATCTGTACTGCCTGGTATATTGCCACCAGAAATGTTGATTTTCTGTGAGGTAAATAGAGAATATGCAAAAAGGTAATACATCGAGCAAATGTGATGAGATTCACCAACATACTTCGTATCACATCGGCCTTAATCAAAAAGTTTCAAACCTTCAAATCATGGATGTTATTTGGTCAACTTCCTTAAAGGATATATCGTGCGGAGATTAAGTTCCCTCTATTTTCTGCAGCCTACAAAAATCGTGGATGTTTTCGAGTTGAGACGCGTGTGCACGAGAGCGGTGGGGGTGGGGGGGGGGTCACTGTCGACAGTCTACAAAAAAAATCTTTCATATATTTTAATTATAATTTGCTGTATTGTTATATTATGTGCGTTACAACATGGGTGTAGCTTTATGTGAACATCTATTATTAATACTAGATTTAAAATTAATATAATAATATAATAATCATAATAATATAAGACAGACGCTCATATGTCTTCATTGTTTACATTTTCCTTTGAGTAGAAGCGCGTTAATAATGGCTCTTAAAAAAACTAAGTTTTTCGCAGTAATATATATATATATATTTTTTTTCTAGTCTCTCCTTTACGGTTTGTGTTCTTGTCCTCGGCGAGCTGATGCCAGAGAATTGCGAAGTGAACCGACGGCGTCTTTGTGTACATGATAGCGGGTCCACGATGTGTATCGAGAATTGTGTGCAGACAGAAAGTTTGGGGAGAAAATTTGATCCTACTGTGATAACCACTCTAACCCTCGCTCTTTTCCTTCCCTCTCGATTGACTACCGACTTCATCAGGTTTCCTATTCTTCTCTTTTTTTGCACCTTTTCACTTCCTTTAAAGGGATCTGGTCACGGTACGTGGTTAGTCACGTGGCGGGGGACACACACTGGCTGGAGACTTAGCTTGAGTGCGTAGTGGCAAAAAGGACCTCCTGGTATTGTTGCTTTGATTACCCGAGGCGCTTCAACAAGCCTATTTCGCTGTCTTAAGCTATATTTAGTAGTGTTTATACGAGTTGCCCGAGGTTTATATTTTCTGTTACTGCTACAGCTCATTGCTCTATTTGTGGACTCTTGTTAAAGAAAACAGCGTGGCTACTTCTACGACTTCATGTTCTATTTATATTCACTGTGGACTCATGTTGTTAAAAATGGCTCAAGTATTTTACCCTTAGAGTAGTCACCTTGATGGCAACCTTCAAACTTTCCTCATTCATTTCGCCAGTTAAGGGCTGTAGTTCATTAACTGGCTCGCATGATGGGACAATATAATTCATGCAAATCTGAGGTTACTTTAGCGGTCGTCTCCTTTCCATAATGACTTTGGTGAAGCATTCATAGGTGGCCATTATAGTGTTTAGACCTTGTAACGCAAATTTTCACTCGTGTGGGATTCACGTCGAAAAAACTGCGAGAAGAACAACAGAGGAAAGAACAAAAGAACACACGAATATGCCTTGTCGCTATATTTGCTCTGAAGAAATAATACAGCAAAAAGATGTTCGGCGTATTTGCGTATTTTCTTGTCCCATTCTTCGTTGTTTTGTTTACAGTTAACGCCGCATCTTTCATAAGGTTTACTACTAGTGTCGTGCGCGTTTGTTTTGCTGCCACCCATGTCGAAATATACTGCAATGATACTGTTCATATTACGAGGTTAAAATCGAGTGAAAAAGTGGTATTGAAATCAACACTTTCTACTTGGAGGATTACGAACACATTTGATTTCCTCGTGGTACAAGCCTATTTATTTTATGGCTTTACTTTTACATAAAGAAAGGGTACCTAAGAGCAATACTTTATTCATATATCTCTGTTTATTTATTCACATATTTCCCTATTTTTTTCAAGTTTCATATTTTATTAATTTAAGTTTATGCACCTTTTCCTCTAACAGATTATTTATGCTGGTCTTTCGCAGTTCAGCAAATTCTGCCTTTTCCCTGACTGTCTTAACTAGGCTCTCCTGAAAGCTTAAAGGAATTGTTTTCGTTCTTACTACCTTTAAGTTAGTTACGTGTGGAGGCGGTTTCTCTGCGACGTTATTCCCTCCCATTCTGACTTCTTCTTCTTTTTTGTGTGTATGCTTGTATGTATGTATATATGTATATATGTATATATAATACATACCAATATCTATCTCTCTATTTGCGATTCATAAAGGCATGGCCTTGGTGGCAGTAAAAATGAATGATGACTTTGACAACGGAACAGAAACAAAAAAATTGAATCATATCTTATGAATGCCCAAAATTACGAAGTCATATACCTTACATTTATTTGACCCCGAATCTGCAAATATTTTCAGTAATATATTAAAAAAAGAGAGTGGCAGGAAAAAAGC
>NC_061856.1:24767380-24784880 GCF_019202785.1 Penaeus chinensis
ACCCAACCCGTAAGAGTAAATTTGATATACTTTTTTTATTTTAAAATCCAATTGAGTGACGGAACCAACAACTACCCCCTTAAAATCACTGAAAGACTTTGGAGCCCGGGGAAAGGGGATGGAAAACCTAATTTATTTGTCGTGAATGATGAGGGTTGATGAGGGTTAGGTTTGGGTGGGATGTTGATGGAAAAGGAAAGGACGTTATGATGAGATGAGGTGAGGAGGAGGATCGTTGAGATGGAAATGAGGTTTGGGGAAATAGAGGATGATACGGTGATATGATGAAAGAGGAAAAGAGAGAAGAAGGGGGAAAAAAAAGAAAGAAGAAAAAGAGACGAAAGCCAAGCCGGGGGAGACAAAAAGAAAAAAGGGAGAGGAGGAGAGGGGGGGGGGGGGGGGAGCGTGAAAAAGAGTAAAAATATTTTAAACCCCCTTTGTCCCTCTCGCGCGGGCGTGGCGAGATTTTGGTATTGCAAACAAAAGGAAAGGGTTAGCAAAAATTCTTGAAAAGCCCTTTGTTTTTATTACTATTTCTGCCGTTTTTTTCATATTACTTTTTTTATTTTTATTTTTTAATTTTTTTTTTATTTTTTTCATCTACTTACATTATTTTTTTTTTTATTAAAAATTATCACATATTTTTGTATGTTGTTTTGTTTATTATTATCTTTAAAATTTACTTTTCATTTTTTTTTTCATTACCCCCTCTAATTTTTTTTTCAAAAAATTTAATTTTTATATCATTATTAATTTTTTACAGAATTTAGTATAAACTGTTACGAATTTTCCCCCCAAACTTAATAAAGTTCCTTTTTTTAAAAAAAAAAAAAAAATAGCTCCAAGTGTGTTTGGTTGTAAAACGAAAAAAAGATTAAAAAAATACCAACTTCGCCCAAACCGTTTTTTTTTGTTTAAGCGACGTCAAGTTTCCCCCTTGGTACGTTTAAACCCCAAAAGAAGGCAAAAACGCTGGTTGTGGGGAGGGGGGCAGGGAAGAGGGAGGGGGAGGAAAAAGGAGGGGAGGGGGGGAAAGGGGGAGGGAAGGGGCTGGGAGGAATGGAAGGGGAAGGGGAGGGTAAGGGGGGGAGACGAGGGAAGGAGAAATAAGGGGGGAGGGGGGGTAAAAAAGGTAGGGGGGGAGGAAAGGGTGAGAGGGGGGGAGGGGGAAAAAAGGGGAAAAGGAGTGAAGAGGGGGGGGAGGAGGCAAAAAGGAAGGGTGTTGGAGGGAGGAAGGAAAAAAAAGTAAGGGAAAGGGGGGGAGGGGAAAAAAAAACAGAGAGGGGGGTGTGAGGAAGGGAGGGAGAGACGTCGAGGGAAGGAGGCAGGAAGGGAGGAAGGAAGGGAGTAAGGGAGGGAGAGAGTTTGGGAGGGAGAGAGGGGTAGGAGGCAGGGAGGATGGAAGGGAGGAGGGAGAGAGGGAGGAAGAAAAGGATGAAGGGAGGGAGGGGGAAGGAGACAGGGAGGAAGAGAAGGAGAGGGAAGGAGGCAGGGAGGATGGAAGGGAGGAAGGGATAGAGGAAGGATGGAAGGGAGGAGGGAGAGAAGGAAGGGAGGGAGGGGGAAGGAGGCAGGGAGAGGAGGAAGGGGAGAGGGATGGAGGAAGGAAGGGAGAGGAAGGAAGCAGGGAGTAAGATGTGTGAGCTTAAGGACTTGTGTTTGGTCACTTAAGAGGATTGATACGACCTTGGTTATAAATTGAAAGAAAATAATGTTGATGATGACGATGATGATGATGAGGATGAGGATGAGGATGAGGATGAAGATGAGGATGACGATGATAATGATGAGGATGAGGATGAGGATGATGATGATAACAATGCTGATGATAACAATGCTGATGATGATGATAACGATGATGATAATGACGATGATGATGAGGATGATGATGATGATGATGATGAGGAGGAGGAGGAGGAGGATAACGATGATGATAATGACGATGATGAAGAAGAAGAAGAAGAAGAAGAAGAAACAGAGAGGCAATATAGAATAAGAATAGCGAGGAGGGAAAGTAAGAATAAGAAGTATTTTTTAGGAAGTCGATAGGTATTTCACACTTTGGAGAAATTTGACGCTTAGTGTGATTACATACATCTGTGTTTAATAAAAAGAAATTACGGGGGTACATTGACCTCCTTAAAGTCCGTATTACTCAAGGAACTGATTGCGGTAATTTGACTGAGAAAGTTCATTACGTAGCATCATCAACCTACAGATTACATTAGAAATAGTACCTCTCACTCACAGAAAACCTGTGTACTCTGCCTTATAGCTAAGTTTCTTTTTTCCAGTCGCAGGAACGCCAAACTAATTAAACATTTGTCAGAGAAAGAGAGTAGGTGTTTTAATAGATCAATAAGGTCTGTTAGGGTTTATTTTTTTCGGCTCAGTTCAGCAAACTTGCTGATTAGTCTTGCTAACAAGTAGGCTAGTATTCTCTCCCCCCCCTCCTCTCTCTCTTTCTCTCTTCCATATATTATATATTAAAATATATATATATTATATATGTATTTAATATTGTGTTGTGTGTGTGAGTGTGTGTGTGGGTGTGTGTGGGTGTGTTTTTGTGTGTGTGTGTGCGGTTGTGTGTGTGTTGTGTGGTGGGGGTGTGTGTGTGTGTGTAGTTTGCATATTATTATATAGATAGATAGATAGATAAATAAATTGATAGATATGTAGATAGATAGAAATTTTGTTGTGTGAATGTGTTTATGTGGGGTACCCCGGCAGGGGAGAGGTGCTAAATTTCATTAAAGACTTTCATTTGCCAAAAAGGGAATACAGCCCTCAGAAGGGGAAAAGAAACCCCGGGTGAAGGAAAAGGATTTTTGGAAATTTTTTAACGCCCTTGTACTTTGATGAGGTTATAAAAACATTTGTTTTGACGCATTTTGTTCATTTTAAATCATGGGAAAATATTAATTGGAATTCCTTTTTAAAACGCTTGAAAATAATTAATGGGGGTCAGTCTATACTTGCGTATAAAAGATTATTAGGATTTTTATATCAATATTATGTATAATTGTAATTATAATAAAAACCCAAAATGTGTGTGTGTGTGTTAGTGTGTATACTATTTAATTAATATTAATATAAATATAGAGGGGAAAAGAGGAGAAAAAGAGGAGGAGAGAAAAGGAAAAGAAAAGAGAGAGGGAGAGGGGAGAAGAGAGAGGAAAGTTTTAAAAGAAAGTAAGGAGAGAAGAGAGAGAGAGATAGATAGAAAAAGAGAGAGAGAGGGGGGGGGGATAGATAGATAATAAAGAGAGAGAGAGAGAAAGAGAGAGAAAAAGGGGAAAGGGAGAGGGGGGAAGGGGAGGGGGAGAGGGGGGAGGGGGAGAGAGAGGAAAGCTATATAATATTTTAAATATATATATATATTATAATATATATTTTATATATATATTTATTTATAAAAGTATAAAATATATATACACATATATATAAAAAAATATTATATAGGGGGAGAGAAGGGGGAGAGAGAGGAGAGAGAGGAAGAAGGGGAGGGGGAGAGGGGAGAGGGGTTTGAGGGGGGCCGAGAGGGGGAGAGGGTGGGGGGGAATAGAATAGATAGATAAAAAAGGAGAAAAGAGAGGGGGGGGGGGGAAATGGGTGATAAAAAAGAGAAGGAGAGAGAGAGAGAGGAGAAAAGGGGAAAAAGAGGGGGGGAGGAGGAATTAATATAGAGAGAGAGAGAGAAAGGTAGAGCAATATTTTTTTTCTAAACAAAAATTCCCCCCTAAGGCAAAAAGTATTTTGAGCGCCCTGACTCCAAAAACGCGTAACAGACAACCACACTAAACGCCCTTTCCATTGTCTGCTGCAGGGGCGCGGGGGGGGTTTGTGGGTGGGCAGGGGCGGAAACGCTCCCCCGCGGCTCCCCTTTTTATTTTCCGCCCCGGGCCTCCACGACCTCCCGGGGGGGCCCCAGAAACACCGAGGTCATTGCCTGGGGGAAACCGCGACTCTACGACTCTCGCACCTTCCGACCCTTTCAACTTGTCCTTTTTAAAGTGATGCCGCTAAAGCGTCATGTCCCTCCTGTACTGGCGCATCGGTCGCTACCTGTGGATCAACGGGCGCCTGGTTGAGGCGGCGAGGGTGCAGAGGGGCATTGCCGCCGCCACCAAGTACGAAAATAACGGGCTGCCGCTGCATGGCCCCTGTGCGGCCCCCCCTCCTTCCCCAAAGCCCTCCCCCCCGCCCCCGCCCGGCCTCCCCCGGGGCGCCCCCTGCCCCGGGCGGGCCTGCAGAACGAGGTCATAAACCAGCAGGAGGAGCGCGACAACCATGTCCTGTCCGTGCACCACAGCGGCGCAGGGTCGAGTTCCTCGCACGGCAGGTACTCGGCAGGGAGGTGGCGGCAGTGGAGGCCCACCAGCGGCAACACCGACACCCCATGGGCCCCCCCCGGGAGGCCTCATCCGCACGTGGGGAGGTGGTGAAGTTTGCTGGGGGCCCTTTCCGTGTTTTGTTTCGCGCCCCTGAAAACCTCCCTTTCCCCCCAACCCCCCGGAAGATGTCACGTACTACCACCCGCGCAAACCCCCCCAAACCACGGAGGGCCGCCCTCATTTTAAAAACCCCCCCTCAAAAAACGTCCTCATGTACCTCAACTCGGCGCTCAACCCCATCGTCTACTCCTTCATGTCGCACAACTTCCGCGCATGCGTCAGGGATGTCCTGAACCCTACGCCCCGCAAGGGAAAAAACCCCCGCCACGCCCCCGGGGCCCCGGGCCCCCCCCCCACCCCCGGTAAACCACGCACCCGGGCCCCCCCTCCCCTTCGCCCAAACCCCGGGCCGCTCCTCCCCCTCTGCCTCCCCCCGGGGGAGGCGACGTCCCCCCCAAAGGTCAGAAGAGCCCGCACTTGAGGCCTCCGACGTCATGCAACCCCGGATGAATAACGCTCCAGAACGCCGCTCGAGAATCGAACAGCGCAGCTACTCGTTCATTCAGTCAGTTGCCGTTTTCGTGACAAAAGTACCTGTTTTAGACTGGCACTGGCGGAGCATATGATGCGTCGCCCGGAGCCACGGTTCAACCGGCGAGAAAAACAGGAATCCCACAGACATGGTCTCAACGAATTCGATTGGAAATTAATTAAGTACTGGAAACTAAAGAATGCACAGTGTTTATTTATGAGTTCTTGGAAATGATGATAAGTATATGTGTTCACTCTTGCTTAAAATTTTGTTAATTCGTGTATATGCTTTAATATATAAATAATACATTTAATACATACATGCATACATACATGTGGTGTTTGTATGCATGTGTATAGATACGCTTTTGTGTGTGTGTGTGTGTGTGTGTGTGTGTGTGTGTGTGTGTTGTGTGTTGTGTGTGCCGTTTGGGTGTGCAATGTGTGCGTGGCAGCGACTGTATACAAAACATACTGTATGTATACATGTATAAACATTTGTTTTGACGCGAACATGTATGCCATTATTGTATGTAATCTATAGTTATAAATTATACAGTTTATTCCAAAATTCTCTATTTATGTCTTAAATACTATTTCAATAAAATACAGAGAATTTGTTGATGTTTATTCCAGAGTTTTGCTCCCTACTCCTGTATGATAATGCGAGTTTGCTCATACAGAATGTGCATGTGTGTGTGTGGTGTGTGTGTGTGTGGTGGTGTGTGTGTGTGTGTGTGTGTGTGTGTGTGGTGTGTGTGTGTGTTCTGTGTGTGTTTGTGACTAATTTATTTTTTATTTATAGATAATATATGATTACATTATACATCTATACATAGATATACATACCATACATACATGTGCATTTATATATGTTTTTATATATGTGTGTGTGTGTGTGTCGTGTGTGTGGTGTGTCCTGTAATTTATACATTTATATAGCTTTTTTATATTATATGATATATACTATACATTTATAATATAACATATTACATATATTATATCTTTAAACTATATATATATATAATTATATACATAGATATATACATACATACTTACATGTGATTATATATATGTATATTTATGCATATATATAATATATATATATTTATATTATATATATTATATTATATACCTATATATACTCATTCATGCATACATGTATGTGCAGTTTTATATATTATAATATATATATATATATAATATATTAATATCATATATTAATATGTATATTATATATACATCTATATCGATTATATATACATATATATCTATATCTTTATCTATCTATCTATATATATATATGTATATACACCACACTCACTCACACACAGATGGGGGGGGGGCGAGAGAAAGACGAGGAGAGAGAGATCGAGTTGAAGGACTGAGAGAGAGACCTGAGAGAACGAGATTGATGAGGAGGAGAAGTGAGAGGTACCCGTAGTAGAGAGGGAGAGAGGGGGGAGAGAGAGGGCAGATGAGAGAGCAGGGGGACGGAGGAGAGAGGGAAGGACCCGAGAGGTGAGAGAGAGGATGATGAGGGATGAGATAGACGGAGAGAGAGGAGAGAGGGAGACGAGATCGGGGAGGAGAGACAGAGACGAGTTGAGATGGAGAGAATACGTTTGAGAAGGAGAGAGCAACGGAGAGGGAGAGAGAGAGAGGTCTATGAGGAGAGAGATGTGAGGAGAGAGAGAGAGTGTGAGAAGTGAGAGATGAATCGACGAGAGATTGAGTGAGTTAGATGAGAGGAGACGAGACGAGAGAGAAGATGAGAGAGAGAGCAGAGATGAGAGACGAGAGTGAGAGAGAGAGGAGAAGAGGACAGAGAGACTAGTGACGAAGAGAGAGCACGAGACGAGAGACGAGAGAGAGACGAGAGAGGAGAGACGAGGAGGATGAGACGATGGAGAGAGAGAGAGAGATGAGAGCGAAAGAGAGAGGATAGAGAGAGAGGAGGAGAGAGAAAGAGAGAGAGAAAGATGAAGAGAGAGAGAGAGAGATGAGGAGAGAGAGAGAGAGGAGAGAGAGAGAGAGAGATGATAGCGGAGAGGAGAGAGAGAGACGGAGGAGATGAGAGATGAAGAGAGGAGAGAGAGAGGACGAGAGATGAGAGCGTGAGAGAGAGATGAGAGATGACAAGAGAGAGATTGAGAGCGAGAGAGAGAGAGTGAGGCGAGGAGAGCGAGAGAGAGAGAGAGAGAGAGATGAGCGACGGAGAGAAGTGTGGATAGGGAGAGAGAGAGTGGAGAGAGAGGAGCTTAGCGACGGAGAGAGATGGTGACGAATTGAGGAGAGATCTCGAGAGAGAGAGGAAGAGAAGAGAGAGAGAGAGTGAGAGATGATGGAGCTGGAGGCGGAGAGTGCGAGGAGAGGAAAGAGACGAGAGAAGTGGACGAGAGAGAGCGAGAGAGAGAGAGGATGAGGAGAGAGAGAGAATAGAGAGGACGGAGTGAGTGAGAGCGAGAGGAAGAGAGCGAGACTGAGTGTTTTAGCGATGAGAGAGATTGATGAAGAGAGAGAAAGGAGAAGAGTGAGTGAGAAGAGAGAGAGATTGAGAGAGCGAGAGAGGCGGAGAGCATAGAGAGAGACGAGAGATGAGACATGAGTACTGAGATCTTGACTTGAGAGAGAGAGAGAGGAGAGAGAGAGAGATTGTTGCTGATGACGCGAGGAGAGAGAGATGTTGAGACGAGCAGAGAGAGGCGAGTGGAGGAGAGAGAGAGGACCGGAAGTGAGAGATTGAACGAGGGAGAGAGAGAGGGAGAGGGACGGCGAAGGAGATTTGAAGAGTGAGATGATTTGAGAGCGAGAGGGTCCTGAGAGCGAGAGAGAGAGACGAGAGTGGAAGATGAGAAGAGAAGGAGATAAGTGAGAGAGAGAGAGTTATGTATATAATATCTATATATATTATATTTATTTATGTACTATATATCATCTTATATTTATTTTTTAACATATATTATCTATTATTATATCTATCTTATCTATATATGATCTGTATATCACACACACACTCACACACGACTGGGGGGGGGGGGGGATGAGAGAAAGGAGAGTGGGTGGGTGGTTGTAGTGATGAGGATCGGAATGCGAGGGGAGTGTGTGGTGGTTGGGTGGTGGAGGGAGGGTTGGTTGGGTGTCGGGGCGATGGGTAGAAGTGTAGGAGTGAGAGTGTGTGGGAGTGTGATGTGTGTGAGTGTGTGGGGTGTAGAGGTGTTAGTGGAGTTGAGATAGTGGCGGTTGTGTGCCGTGTGGTGGTGGTGGCGTGAGGGTAGTGCTGGGGGGATGGTACCGGAGGGTGGGGAGAGGGGGTGTGGGTACGGGTGGGGGGTGGGTGGAAAGTCTGGACGAAGAGAGATGTGTGTAGAGTGTGTTGTGGAGCGAGTAAGACGATGAAGGTGGACGGGGAGAGGTTGTGATGAGGTGTGTGGACGACGGAGGAGTAGACAAAGAGAGAGCGGATGAGAGAGAGGGAGTGAGAGGAGAGGAGGAGACGTTGTGGATGATGAGAGTAGGGACTCTGGAGAGGATGAGACGAGAAGAGAGAGGAGAGAGGGAGGACGATGAGAGATGAGAAGAGAGCGATGAGAGAGAGGAGAGCGCTCTGCGAGAGAAGTGAGAGAGAGAGAGAGAGGAGATGAGAGGAGAGAGAGATGAGAGAGAGATGAGAGAGACGAGGAGCGACACGAGAGAGAGAGATGAGATCGTCCGAGGAGAGAGAGAGAGGAGGAGAGAGGAGAGAGAGAGACATGATCTTGAGAGCTGAGACGCAGCGATGAGAGAGAGGAGACGAGACCCATGAGAGAGAGAGAGAAGAGGATGAGAGAGACGAGAGCGACTGAGAAGAGAAGAGAGAGAAGAGAGAGAGAGGAGAGAGAGAGAGAGAGAGAGAGAGAGAGAGATAGAGAGAGAGAGATTTCACCGAGCCGAGGAGAAAGAGAGATGAGACGGAGAGAGAGGAGACGAGAGAGGAGAGAGAGAGAGAGAGAGGAGAAGATCGAGCGAGAGAAAGAGAGGTAGAGAGACGAGAGACGAGAGGAGAGTATCGAGAGAGAGAGAGGGAGAGACGGCGAGAACTAGCTGGAGAGGAGAGAGAGAGAGAGATAGAGAATAGAGAGAGCGAGAGAGCGGAGGACGAGAGATGGAGAGCGAGATGAATAGCGAGACGACGAGAAGTGAGAGGTAGATCGTGAGATGAGAGAGCGAGACGAGGAGAAGAGAGAGACAGATTGCGAGAAGAGAGAGGGAGAGTGTGACGTTTGAGAGCGAGGGAGGACGCTCCACGTGAGAGAGATGATGGCAAAGGAGAGAGGCAGGAAGATGAGAGCGAGAGAGAGAGAGAGTGGGAGCGAGAGAGAGAGAGAAAGAAGAGAAGAGAGTCGAAGAGGATGGGGGCAGAGAGAGCGAGATGAAGATGAGAGAGAGAGAGAGAGAGAGAGACTGACGATGAGATAGCGGGCGTGAAGAGAGGAGAACCGAGAATGAGAGAGAGAGTGGGATGATAGAGATGAGAGAGAGAGAGCTTGAGAGAGAGATGAGAGAGAGAGGAGAGAGAGAGAGCAGAGAGAGAGGAGAGACGAGCGAGACGGTACGAGATGTGACGAGCGAGGAGAGAGAGAGAAGAGAGTGAGAAGAGAGCGGAGAAGAGCGAGTGAGAGATCCGAGAAGCGAGAGAGTGAGAGAATGAGAGCGAGAGAGGAGATGAGAGAGAGAAGCGAGAGAGAGAGAAGAGTCGGAGAGCGAGAGAGGAGAGCGATGTCGAGAGCGTCAGGCGAGATGATTGGTGTGAGGAGAAGAGATAGTTAGTGAGAGAGAGAGAGAGGTGAGCAATGAGAGAGATTGAGCGACAGACGAGAGAGTCTTGAGAGAGGTGAGAGAGGAGAGAGAGAGAGACGACGAGAGAGAGATGAGAGCGAGTCGGTGAGCGAGTGATGTGAGAGAGGATTACGAGGCAGAGAGTGAGAGCGAGAGAGTGAGAGAGAGAAGAGAGTGAGAGAGAGAGAGCGACACTGAGTGAGAGTGAGAGAGTGTATGGTATATATGTTTTAAATCACATTGCGTCAGTAAGTAGGCCATTCGAGGGTTTCGAGGATCGGCTGATAAAGTGTGTTTCCTTCCGTTCTCTGTGATATAGCCTTTATGTTGCAGCTCGAGGTTGCGCACGAGTATATAGGTGTGAATTGGCAGGGTAGGTAGTTGTCTGGTGAGCGGGGTGGTTACTGCGATGATGCGCGCTCGTCTCGCTCGCGCGGCGAGGCGCGAGCGCGCGCGAGCGAGCGCAGACGCGAGCGCGAGGGAGCAGCGGGTTCGAGCGAGCACGCGAACGGCTGCTCGCGCGCACGCTACGCGCAGCGCGGCAGCGCGCGCGCGCAGATGGGGAGCTAGGATCACGTCTCCCGTCTCTGCTCTCCCGACTCCCCCCCTCCCCCCTCCCCTTCATCACACCCTCTCCACTTGCCCGTACCTCTTCCTATCCGGCCACCCTTTTCCTTCCCTCTCCCTCTCCCTCTCCTTCCTCCTCTCTCTCTCCTCTCTCTCTCTCTCTCGCTCTCTCTCTCTCCTTCTCTCTCTCTCTTCACTCTCTCTCTCTCTCTCTCTCTCTCTCTCTCTCTCTTCTCTCTCTCTCTCTCTCTGTTTCTCTCTCTCCTTCTCCCTCTTCTCCCTCTCTCTCTCTCTATCTACCTCTCGCTCTCTCTCTCTCTCGTTTCTTCTCTCCCCTCTTCTCTCTCTCTCTCTCTCTCTCTCTCCACTCTTCTCTTCTTCTCTCTCTTCTCTATCTCTCTCTCCTCTCTTCTCTCTCTCTTCTCTCTCTCTCTCTCTTCTCTCTCTCTCTCTTCTCTCTCTCGTTCTATCCTGCGTTCATATTTTTTGGTATATATAAAATCAAATTCATCCCGAGAAAAATCATGGGTCTTGTAGTGTGTGTGTGTGTGGGTGTGCTGTGTGTCGTGTGTGTGTTGTGTACTATGTGTGTGTGTGTGTGTGTGTGTTTGTGAATATTTCAAGGAAATGCTATATTGACAGAAAAAGAAAGTTTCAAAATGATTGCTTCCTGCGTATGATTATAAAAGAAACGTGATATTCCTACTGCGGTATACAGTTTTAAACCAGTATGTGTGTCGTATAAGGTTAAGATTCACCCTTTCACGAAGAGGTAAAATAACAAGATCCTTTTTCGTAACATAGGTTTAATATCTTTCATTCTGTGTGTATAAATTATTGAACAAATATGGTACAGAAAGAGTGAGGTAACATAAAAACAATGTACATATCTATAAATACATGCAAAATAAATATTTCCACCAAACATGTAACAACAGCAAAAAGACTTTCACAAAAGCCCTCCCCTTTTCCCCAGTAGGTTGGCACAAAGTTAATTCTTTTGAACTGAAAATTTTTGAATTTCCCCCAGCTGGGGCCGCACAAATGTCTAAGCATCTTTTGTTTGTTTGTTTCAGTTTACCGGTATAAGATCCACTACATAGGTTGGGAAACGGTTTTTAAAAAGGAATTTCCCTTTTAAGTAGATAAATAGTGTACCCGTTAAAAGGTTTGAAAAAAATTTAAAAATTCGATATCTTCCCTGTTTCTTAAAAATGTCTCTAAAACTTTTATATATTTGCATCTCTTTATTTTTTTGCGTGGAAACGTTCCCCTTTGATATATGACCGGGAAAAACTCGCCAGGAAAAAAAATATGAGAAAAAGAAAAAAAAAAATTGCAAAGAACAAAGGATAATTGTGGCAGATGTTGACATACCTTCCGTGTTTTCTCCTAGGCCAAATTCTAAATAAACTTCAGGGGAAAAAATTTTTGCTGAATAATATTTAAACAAAAATATAAAAAAATGACACAGGGAACAACAGGAAAAAAAACACGGGCCCCGGGATAAACCGTGTTTTCTGGGTTTTTTCCCCTTTTCGTGGTGTTTAAAACGTAAAAGAGTGAAGCTAATCGCTGACACCCTGCTGCGTTTTCTGTGGGGTTTCACATAGGGGTCCAAAATGTTTTGCGCAAAGCTATAGGGCCCATTTAAAGGTTAAATACCAATTAATCAGGCCTTTAAAATATAGAGTATGTGCTCCTTTTTCCCTTCCCTTTAGTGCAAAAAAAATTAAAAAAAAATTTTCCCTTTTATATTTTTTTTTTGTGTGTTTTTTCGTTTTAAAGCGGGGGTTAAAAGTAAGGTTTGTCTGCTTTTATCGTTTTTCGCTCCCCGCCAGCGGTCCCGGCAGGGCTCTCAGGGTAGTCGTCAGGTTTGGGAGGGGGCGGCCCCGGGGTCCTCCAGGTTTGGGGAACCCGGGTTTTTTGGGCCGATAGTATGTTGGCAGCCTTGAGGGAAACCGTCACGGGCGACCCTCGTCCAGCCCGGGGAAACAGCAGTCCTCGAACCGGGGCTGTACGGAAGCCATCTGGCGGACGAAATGCAAAGTGAAGATAAGGAATCATACTCTTTTATAGCGTTCTGTTAACAAGGGCGTTAGCTTAGATGGTGGTAGCCATAAAAACCCCCCTTATGGTTCAAAAAAGGAAAAAAAAAGTAATTTTCCCTTAAAGATTTTAATAAGATGACAGTCGTAATAGAGGTAATTTAAAATCTTCATGCAGGCACAGGGCGATTTGCCTTCACGAGTTTTTGCAAGGGCAAAAAATAAGCCTGCACAATATAGGATGCAAAGGACACATGGTCGCTACCTGACGTGACTGCGAGTCGTCCCGAGCTGCCACAGCTTGCAACTTCTCTCCCGTTTCCTGTTTCCTACTTTCAGACTCCTACTCCTAGTCTCCTTCTCTCGGTCTCCTACTTTCAGACTCCTATGCTCAGTCCCCCGTCTTGTTTTCAGAATCCTGCTTTTTGGTTTTTTGTCTCCTATTTCCCACACTATCTTTAGTTCCCAGACCCCAGATATATTTTTGATACTATTCTGTCGTCTACTTTCATACTCAATCAGTCTACTCAGTCTCCTATGTTTGGACTTCTAGTGTCTCCTACTTCCAAATTCCTTTTCTCAGGATCCTACTGTGCTTTCAGACTCCTACTTTTCAGTCGCCCACTCTCAGTCTCCTAATTTCAGACTCCTATTAATCTTGATCTGGCTCCTCCCTTTTTTAATTCCCTACTTCAGCGCCTCGTCATTAGAGCTCTCAGTCTCGTACTCTCAGTCTTTTAATCTCAGTCTCCTGCCTTTAAATTCTTACTTTCAGTCTTCTTCCCTCGGTCTCCTGCTTTCAGTCTCCTGCTTTCAATCTCCTGCTTTCTTTCTCCTACTCTCAGTCCTGTTTGGGGTTCCTGCTTTCAGTTCCCCTTCTCTCATTCCTACTTCATTTCCCCTACTCACAGTCTTCTTTTCTCGGTCTCCTGCTTTCATTCTCCTACTCTCAGTCTCCTGCTTTGGGTCTCCTGCTTTCAGTCTCCTTCTCTCAATCTTCTACTCTCAGTCTCCTACTCACAGTCTTCTTTTCTCGGTCTCCTGCTTTCATTCTCCTACTCTCAGTCTACTGTTGTCGGTCTCCTACTCTCAGTCTCCTTTTCTCAGTCTCCTTCTCTCGATCTCCTACTTTCACACTTTTACTCTTTTAGTCACTTGTTCTCGTCAAGGAAAGGGAATGTGACACTGACTGCGACCTCAATATGGCGTTACAAAGATTTAAATGTTATTTTCAGTCTATCACTTCTCTCTACATTAAAGATGAACAAAACCTGACTGCTTTTGTGAAAAAAAATCTAAACACACCGACTGCAACTGCTTAGTAAATGCAAATGACAAACATTAATAATAATAATGATAATAAAATAATGCGTGATACTGCATTTATTAAATATATACTTTCTTAATTATAATGATAAAAATTAAAAAAATAGTAATCATTCATGTAATCATTTTTATTTTTTCATTATTATTACTACTTATATTATATTTTTATAATTATTATTGTCATTATTATAATAATAATAATTATAACAATAATAATAAGGATAATAATATTAATAATGGTAACAGTTATTATTATCATCATTATCCTTATTATTGTAATTATTGTTATTATTATCATCATCGATATTTTGTTATCATTATCATTTTTTTATTACTATATAATTTTTTTATAATCATATTTTATTTTATTATTATTTTTTAAATTTTATTATATTTTAAAATTTCTATTATTATAATAATAATAACAACAACAATGATAATAATAAAAAAACAAGAAAAACACCAATAATAACTAACAATAACCCAAAACAACCACAACAACAATTTTTTTTTTTTTTCATTTAATCTCTAAAAGCAAAATCACCAACAGAACCTCAACTGACCTCTGGAAAAAGTTTTAGACCCTTTAAAATCATGGACGGACGGTTTTTTACCCGGACACTTGGCGGCGTGAGGCAGACGACCCGCTCCAGGCACGAGGGGTCGTCGCTGGCCTCCCCGAGAGCCGGAACGCAGCAGCGCACTCCCGGGGAAGGGCCGCCGTTTTTGAGTATGCTCGGGCTCAAGGTTTAAGGGTATGCGTAGGGTGATAAGAGTAGTGATGATGATGAGGAGGAGTCGGGTGATTTGTGATGATGATGATGATGATGATGAATATGGGTGATGATGATGATGTGATGTGAAATTATGATGATGAATTTATGATGGTGTGAAAATGATAAGGGGGAGGAGGGGGGGAGGAGGAGAAGGAGAGGGGAGGAGGAGGGGGGAGGAGGAGGAGGAGGGGAGGATGAGGAGGAGGAGGAGGATAATTTTGGAGGGGAGGATGATGGGATGATGATGATGATGATGATGTTTAGGAGGAGGGGAGGAGGAGGGAGGGTGATGTGATGATGGATGATGATGATGTTGATGATGTGAGAAGGAGGAGGAGGAGGGGGAAGGGAAGGGGAGAGGGTAATAGAAGGAGGAGGAGGAGGAGGAGATGTGGGGGATGGATGAGGATGGAGGAGGGGGTGTGTGAGATGTGATATGATGAGAGGAGATGATGGAGAGAGGAGGGGAGGGGAGGAGGAGGGGAGGAGGATATTGAAGGAGGAGGTTATGAGGATTTAGTGATATGAGTATGAGGAGGAAGGGAAAAGGAGGAAAAAGGGAGGGAGGAGGAGGAGGGAGGAGGAGGAGGATAATTAGAAAAAGGAAGGAGGAGGATGAAGGATGAGGATGATGATGATGATAGAGAGGAGGAGGAGAGAGAGGGAGGAGGAGGAGGAGGAGGAGGGGAAGGAAGGAGGGAGGAAGGAGGAGGAGGAAGGGGGAGGAGGAGGAGGGGGGAGGAGGAGGGGAGGAAGGAGGATGATGATATGATGAAGATGGAGGAGGAGGAGGAGGAGGAGGAGGAGGAGGAGGAGGGAGGAGGAGGAGAGGAGGAGGAGGAGGAAGAGGAGGAGGAGGAGGGGAGGGGGAGGAGGAGGATGAGGATGATGATGATGATGTGGAGGGGGGAGGGGAGGAGGGGAGGAGGAGGAAGGGGAAGGGAGGAGGAGGAGGAGGAGGAGAGGGAGGAGGAGGAGGAGAGGAGAAGAGGAGGAGGAGGGAGGAGGAGGAGAAGGGGAAGGAGGAGGAAGGGGGAGGAGTGAGGAGAGAAGAGGAGGGGAGGAGAAAGGGGGAGGGGAAGGGGGAGGGAGGAGGGGAGGAAGGGGGATGAGTGGTGTGGAGAGGAAAGGGGAAAAGGGGGAGGGGAGGGGGGAAAAAAGGAAAAAGGGGAGGGGAAGAGGGGAAGGGGGGAGAAGGGGAAGGAAAAAGGGTGAGGAGGAAGGAGGAAGGAGGGGGGAAGGGGAAAAAGGAAAGGGGGGGAGGAAAAGGAGGGGGGAGGGGGGAGGGGGGTAAAAAAGGAGGGGAGGAGGGGTGATGAAGAGGTGAGAAGGGGGAGGGGAGGAGGAAAAGGGGAAAGGGAAAAGGAAAAAGGGGGGGGGAGGAGGAGGAGGGAGGAGGGGGGAAGAGGAGGAAGGGGAAGGGAAAGGGGGAAGGGGGAGGAGGAAAGGGGAAAGGGGGAGGGGGGAGGGAGGAGGAGGAAAAAGGGGGGGGAGGAAGGGAGGAGGGGTGGGGGAGAGAGGGGGAGAGGTTTATAGAGGGGGGGAGGGGGGGAGGGGGGAGGGGAGGGGGAGGAGGAGGGAGGGGGAGGGGGGAGGAGGAAAAGGGGAGGAAAAAGGGAAAAGGGGGAGGAGGAAAGGGGGAGGGAGGAGGAAGGAGGGGGGGAAAGAGGGGGGGGAAGAAGAGATGGGGGGAGGGGGGGAAAAGGAAAGGGGGGGAGGGGGAAAAAGGGGGGGAAAAGGGGGGGAGGGGAGGAGGAGGAGGGGGAGGAGGAAGGAGGGGGAGGAGGAGGAGGAGGGGGGAAAAGGAAAAGGGGAGGGGAAGAGGGTGAAAGAGAGGGGGGAGGAGGAGGGGGAGGGGAGGAAAGGGGGAGGAGGAGGGAGGAGGAGGAAGGGGGAGGAGGAAAAAGGGAAGGGAAAGGGGGAGGAGGAAAAGGGGGGGAGGGGGAGGATGAGGGGGGGATAGAGATGGGAGGGGGGAGGAGGAAAAAAAGGGGAGGAGGGGGGGGAGAAGGGGGAAAAAGGGGGGGAGGAAAGAGGGGGGGAGGAGGAAAAGGAAAAAGGAGGAAGGGGGGAGAAAGGGGGAGAAGATGAGGGGGAGGAGGGGGGAAAGGGGAGGAGGGGAAAGGAAAAAGGAGGAGGAGGGGGGAGGGGGAGGAGGGGGGGAGGGGGGAGGAAGGGGAGGAGAAAAGGGGAGGAAAGGGGAGGAGGAAGAGGAGTGGTTTAGAGGAGGGGGGTGGGGGGAGGGAGGAAAAGGAAGGGGGAGGGGGGGGGGAAAAAGGGAAAGGAAGGGGGGATTGGGCGGGGGGAGGAGGGAAAAGGGGTAGGAAGGGGGAAGGGGGGGAAAAGGGAAGGGGAGGAAAAGGGGGGGGTAAAAAAGGGGGGGAAAAGGAAAAAAAAGGGGGAAAAAGGAAAAAGGGGAAAAGGGGAAGGGGGGGGGAGGGGGAGAGGGGGGAAAAGGGGAGGAGGAGGAGAAGGAAAAAGGAGAAGGGAAAGGGGGGGAGGGGAAAGGGGGAGGAGGAAGAGGAGGGGGGAGGGAGGAGGGGAGGAGGAGGAGGGGGGGAGGAAGGGGTTTTTTAAAAAGGGGGGGAGGAGGATGAGGGGGGATGAGGGGAAAGGGGGATTGGGGGGGGGAAAAAGGGAGGAAGGGGGAGGAAAAGGAGGAGGGAGGGGAGGGGGAGGAGGAGGGGGAAAAAGAGGGGGGAGGAAAAGAAAGGGAAAGGGAAGGGGGGGGGAGGGGGAGGGAGGAGGAAAGGGGGAGGAGGGGAGGAAGAGGGAGGAGGGGGGGGAGGGGGAGGAGGAGGAAAAGGGGGGGAATTATGGTTGGGGAGAGAAGGGGGGAGGAAAGGGAGGGAGGAGGAAAAAAAAGGGGGGAGGGGGAGGAAAAGGGGGGGAGGAGGAGGGGGGGGAGGGGGAGGAGGGAAGGGGGGAAAGGGGGAGGAGGAGGAGGGAAAAGGGGGAGGGGGAAGGGGGGGGGGGAGGGGGAAGGGGAGGGGAGGAAAAGGGGAAGGAGGGAGGAAGGGGGAGGGGGATAATTTGA
>NC_061856.1:24794880-24797380 GCF_019202785.1 Penaeus chinensis
TTATTATTATTATTATTATTATTATTATTATTATTATTATTATTATTATTATTATTATTATTATTATTACTACTACTATTATTAGTATTTTTATTATCATTAGTATAGTTATTATTATTATTATTATTATTATCATTATCCTTATTATCATTATTATTATCATTATTATTATTATCATTATTATCATTGTTATTATTATTATCATTATAATCATTATTATTATTATTATTATTATTATTATTATTATTATTATTATTATTATTATGATAATGATAATAATAATAATTACCGGTAGTAGTAGTAGTAGTAGTAGTAGTAGTAGTAGAATGATAATTATAATGGTAATAATGATAATGATGATGAAAATAATAATAATGATGATCATAATAATAATGAGGATAATAATAATAATGATAATAGTATAATAATAACAATAATGATAATGATAATAAAGATAATAATGATAATAATAGTAATAACTATAATTATTTTTTAAATTATAAAAATAATGACAATAATAATTATGATTATAAAAATACTAATAATAGTGATAACAAGAATATAACAATCAATACTACTAATACTTATAATACTACTACTAATACAAATGATAATAATAATAATTAGAATAATAGTAATAATAATAATAATAATAATAATAATAAGAAGAAGAAGAAGAAGAAGAAGAAGATATTTATGATAATAGTAATAATAAAAATAAGAGTAATATTCATAACAGTAATGATAATGGAAACGTATGTTTTTCGTTTTCCTGAACCATTTCACGCCATACTAAGCCTTATTAATAATCCCCTCCCCTTGAATGAGCTCCTTTCCGAACGAGGCTCACTAATTAAGTTCTATTCCCATACAGCGATTTTCAGCACTTTATATTAGAACACATATGCTGCCTCGGCCTTAAATAAAGCCATTTTGGTGTTCATTTGTCTGTGTGTTTATATTTCCCAATTATTTGTTCATTTCTCTAAAAAAAAAAATCAAATTATGGAATCTGTTTATTATCAAGTTGTTTAGTTTATGATCATTTTACGGGGTTACGAGACCTGGTGGTGAAGCCTCACAATTCTTTCCTCTGATGCACGACAACAACAGACATTGTTGTTGTAAGTTGCAGTCGTCAAAATGAAGCGGTTAAGAGTTGCAGTCTCACCTCCGCCAGCCCTTGAACAAATGCAACAGAACAAATGCAACATAAAACGTAACCGACATTTATCCGAGCACAAACATCTCATTCATTCGGACTCGAGCGATTCCCAAGAAAGGCCTTATCAGCCTCCGATGAGCGCCCCCGCCCCCTCTCCCTCTACACTCCCTCCTCGCTGCCGCCCGCCCTTGCCCCCTCACGCACGCCCACACACCCTCCGTTGCCCCCGCCCACACACCCGCCAGCCCGCCCTTGCCCCCGCCCACACGCCAGCACGCCCGCCCTTGCCCTCTCCCGCACGCCCACACGCCCGCCCCGCCCCGTGACCCCAGAGTCGAGAGCGCTGGGGCAAGGACGTGAAAAAAAGCCGCCAGACCGCTTTTTCATTTTTTTGCCGAGCCGAACTCCGATTTCTTTTTCCCGACGCCGACAAATTCCTCCTCTGCTTTTGTTTGTGTGATCGCTCCGGGCAAGGGCTATGGTGCGCCGCGGATCCTTCTGGACGGCAAACCACAGAGAATTTTTGGAGATTTTATCCGGTTAGAAACGTTGGTGACGTCATTGCGGGGAGCCCGGAGAAGGGCCTGTTGGTCATTGATAATTCTCGTTTAATTCCTTCTATAATGATGTCTTCAATTACGAATTATGTGATTATTATCAGTCCATTTATTCCCTTGTCTGTTTATTAATTCCTATCTAACTAATTTAATTATTTATTTGTTCATTCATCTTTTTCGTCAATTCCTTTATCTATTTATCTATTTACTTATTCACCCTTACCTTTATCGATCTATCTATCTATTCATTTACAGTTATCTCGTTTCTTCAGGGTGTTTCTGAGAGGACAAGAGCGGGAGAGAAACAATTTAACTAATAATAACAATTCGGCGATACATACACGCACACACACACAGTTCCTCGGTGTGTGTGTGTGTGTTTGTGTGTGTACGTGTGTGTGTGTGTGTGTGTGTGTGTGTGTATGTATGTGTGTGTGTGTGTGTGTGTGTGTGTGTGTGTGTGTGTGTGTGTGTCTGTGTGTGTGTGTGTGTGTGTGTGTGTGTGTGTGTGTGTGTGTGTGCGTGTGTGTGTGTGTGTGTGTGTTCTAAGTTTGTGCGTGTGCGTGTGTGTGTGTTTGTACGTATGTATGTGTATGTGTGTGTGTGTGTGCGTGTGTGTTTATGTTTATGTATGCGTGTGTGCACGTGTGTGTGTGTGCAAAGACACAGACCATATATATATCAACACACACACACACACACACACACACACACACACACACACACACCAGCTGTTCCGGATGATCCCGCAGGCGAGAAGCAGTCCCATGCTGTTACG
>NC_061856.1:24822380-24832380 GCF_019202785.1 Penaeus chinensis
TACAGTATTCACATGTATTTCTATTTAATAAAATCCTCATTTGCTGGAAAGAATAAAATCTAATCACCTTCATCTTTATTAAATTGCATACAATTTGCCTTTTAAATCCTTGGGGTTCTTCCAAGACATCATATATTATTTTGGAAATCTTTTATAATGAAAACAAAACTGTTGCTGTAATATAAATATGAAAAATGTCACAGTTCAAGATACAAAATATCATACCTGATTACCTTTCACCCACCCATGGTATGTACATGCATAAAGCCAATTGCTGCTAGACAATACATACTGACAATAATTTTTAACAAGGAAAAGAGATTTAATAAACAGACTGACTTGTGGCGCAAACATCCAGTAAGGAAATTAATTTATTATAAACGTCACCTGTCTTTCCTGCTGAAATTGTCCCGATGGGAACATTAGAAAAAATACAAATACAGCACAAACAATAGTTCATTACACAGAACATCAAGAGGATCTCAGATTTTAAATCAATACAAAAATGAGCATTGGCAAAAGGGAAAAGGTAAAATATATTGGAGAAAGAAAATACATACAAACATATGTATATATGTATATATACATATATACATATATATATTCATATAAATATACATATATACATATATATAAACATATATATACATATATTTACATATATATACATATATTTATATACATATATACATATATATATATTTCTATATACATATATATACATATATTTATATATATATTTCTATATACATATATATACATATATTTATATATATATTTATATACATATATACATATATTTATATACATACATATACATATATTTATATACACATATATACATATATTTATATACATATATGCATATATATACATATATTTATATACATATATGCATATATATACATATATATATACATATCTATACATACACATATATATACATATCTATACATACACATATATATACATATATATACATATATATGTTTATACATATATATACATATATATATCTATACATATATATACATATATATATCTATACACATATATATATATATATATATATATATATATATATACATATATCTATACATTATAAATATCTATATATATATATCTATATATATATATATCTATATATACATATATCTATACATTATATATATATCTATATATACATATATCTATACATTATATATATCTATACATTATATATATATATCTATACATTATATATATATCTATATATACATATATCTATACATTATTTACATATTTATATATACATACATACATACATACATACATACATACACACATGCATATATATATATATATTATATATATATATATATATATATATATATATATATATATATTATATATATATACATATATATACATATATATGTAGTAGGAGATGGCATTGCATGTAAAAAAAAAAAAAAAAAAAAAAAAAAAAAAAAAAAAAAAAACACACACACAGCCATCTTTGTGATCTCAAAAAGGAAATTTGTAAATGGCCCTACAAATGAATACATGACTTACCGCAGCAATGGTAAGCAATGAATAAAATGCCAGCTCTTGTAACCTGACAACATTGAGAATCTTAAGTCACCGAGAGAGAGCTATGAGACTACAAGCACCATTTGCCATTTCATTGTGCATATAAAAAGATGATGACCTAAAATCCATTCCCAGTGAAGTGTCTGTGATGTCCAATGAGGCCACATGTGCAAATAGATACTACAAATATGTCTCTTTATCATTCAGAGACGAGGAGACAAAATCTGCCCTCCTTCTATTTTCAGTGAAATAATAAAGAAAAGAGAAAAAATACACACATCCAACATCTACACATACATCTATATATGTAAATATCTATATATACATAAACTTACAATTCATATATTTATATATACATATATATATATACAGATATATATTTACATATGCATATATCATTTACAGATATATAATTCCACATGCTTATTACAACATATGCATATTTTTATATACATGTATCTATACAAGTATATATTTATATATGAATATATCTATATCAGCTTACATTCATACACTCACTGATTCCTCATGATTAAATGGTTATATATTTCTCTTTAGATAGATACATACATACATACATATTTATATAAACAAAATATATATACCAGTCTTTTTTCCAGATGTTCAAAATTCATTCTTCATCCCATACTTCCAGATCACTGTCAGAATGCAAGCACTGATGTGTACGGCTTCTCTAAATAAGTACATGAGGGTGATTAGACTCATTTAGCGATTTTACATTATTCCCATCTATAAACAAGTGTGGAATGTGATGTCCTTGAGCCATGACTGGAAGAGCACTGGCTCCTGGAGGACGCCATTTCCATGCTAAGCATCGTATTCCTGGCGCTGTGACCGTAAGTGTAGGTTGTATTACAAAAAATTGAATGTTATAAAAGAAAATTTAAAGTGAAACAAATAACAAAACATTAAATATTTTTACTTTTCTTGCACTGAGTTAAGGACTACCTAGAGAGATGTGCAAAGAAAACATTCTATTACCATCTGGATAATGCAAATCAAATGACAAATATGGACAGTAGAAAATGGCAAATAAACTAAAAATCATTACGTATAAAAAAAAAAATAATGTTGCAAATAGGAGGCATAGAGTCTTGTCACCGCACACAAGTATTTGCATGCACTTGGCCTACAAGCCACGCAGCTGGCAGAGCGGCTGCTCACAAAAGCCTAATGCCCGGATTATTGGTCAGGTGATTGCCATGAAGCAAACAGATCTAAGGGGTTCATAGTTTAAACTTGCAAATTACAAAAGTTTAATGAAGGAAGTGGCATAAACAGTGGCAAATATTTCGTTTTTATAATTGGTTCCAGTTGATTTTTTCTTATCAATAAGAATTTACTCTATCTATAAACACCACTCTCTTAAAAATCCCTTAAATAAACTCCAATACATGTATGATGATATCTATTAAAACTCTTATTTCCAAAATAGTCCTTGGAAAACATACATACTTCTTGTAGGTTGGAAAATTAAAGAAAAAGAAGAGAGAAGAAGAGAGGGGGGCAGAGAGAGAGAGAGACAGTGGGGAGAGAGAGAGAGACAGAAGGAAGAGAGAAAGAGGGAGGGAGGGAAAGAGAGAGGAGAGGAGAGGAGAGAAGAGAGAGAGAGAGAGAGAGAGAGAAAGAGAGAGAGAGAGAGAGGAGAGAGGAGAGAGGAGAGAGGAGAGAGGAGAGAGGAGAGAGGAGAGAGGAGAGAGGAGAGAGGAGAGAGGAGAGAGGAGAGAGGAGAGAGGAGAGAGGAGAGAGAAGAGAGAAGAGAGAAGAGAGAAGAGAGAAGAGAAAAGAGAAAAGAGAGAAAAGAGAGAAAAGAGAAGAGAAGAGAAGAGAAGAGAAGAGAAGAGAAGAGAAGAGAAGAGGAGAGAGACAGTGTGTGTAGGGGTTTGAAGGGGGGGAAGGTTGCACATGTACCCTATTCTTAGGGAATGAAAGACAATTTATCTAAAGGACACAAAAGAGAACCTATTTCCTCTCACTTGAAGTGATTTACTCTCGCATCCTTCCTCTAAATCAGAGAAAAATAAATAAATACTTTCTGATTTATTATTCTGGACTTACAGAAGATTATCTGACAATAACCTAAATATATCACAACCTTTTTACTTTCATTTCTTATCAATCAGAGCGATGACTGACAGCCCAAGCTGACATGGGGAGATCTTGTAATCTTCTAATGGTTGGCACACCCCATTTCATCCACAGGAAGCCAAAGACAACAAGAACCGCACTCTCTATGTAGTATCCATCAGTATCTATATTGCAAGTTCCTCCCCCTGCCTCACAAGCCTGAAGAAGGAGCAAAAATTAGAGAGAGAGTTTTATTTCACATTATAATGACAAATCCAAAGAATAAAATCATTTTCAATCATACAGGTTCAAAGAATCTCACCTGCGTCTCACTTTCTTTGTTACAAGAGAGCACATTTACGACCCCAGAACAGGATTTCCACGTCAAATCGGAGACATATCGGAGCGCAATCCAGGATGGCCAATTACCGCCAAGATTTGTGAAAGTATTCAGCAGGGTCATGTACGTCCCTCCAACACTCTTGTCACTGATGCGAGCGAAGAACGCCATCACTCCAACGAACATGCAATTCACAGTCACCTGAGAGAAAGGAATATGACTAACTTCAAGCTGCCCAAGGTCAACATAATTCCCTCTAATAAAGAAAAAATATATTTAACATTAAATCAAATACACTCCATATAGGGTGCATAAGTACAATCGAAAAAACCTGCCTTTTAAGGCTGGCAATAGCATAATTACTATATAATAATCTGAGAATAAGATCATTATATATATCATAATACATATATGATATACATAATATTAACTACTGGAAGGACTTGACAAAATTATAGGACTGGAAAAAAAAAACTGATAAGGTAATGTCTATTTTGCTTTTAAAAAAATACTAATTTGTGTTGAGGGCTGTTTCTAGTATGAACATCATTTAAGCAAATTACGCATTTTTTCATCTTTTATGTATTGTTGTTATTACAACTGCACATCCCACCTGTTCTGATACCAAACTTTGGGAGATTACCATGAGGGGTAGATACCACCGCCCCCAAAAAAGGATTTTTCCATACATGTGAATACCTGAGGAGAAATCCCTATGTACTTGAATAAAGTCCTATATGTTATCATGTCTCATATTTGTTTTACAGAATTGATTTCTTTTTCTTTTTTTCATTACAAAAAAATAAATAAATAAAAAATTGACTATTAGCAATGGTATATATTATGTATTCAATTTCTCTTACTTTCCATTCTTGTTGCACAAATATCTAAAGACATTACATTTCTTACCCTTTTACCTGTACTTTTCAATTTGTTGCCTAACAGTGTAACAAAATAAAATAATAAATAAATAAGAAACTCCCCAAGGTCCCAATCACAACCATTTGCCTGAAACTGACCAATTAGGATCTACAGGATCTGACATTTGTTTGATTCTCAGACATCTAAAAAAGCTAGGCAAAATCAAATCACAAGGGTATGCATAAAACATCAATTTTACAAAATGAAAGGCTGGCTCAAATGAGTTGTATTCTATGAAATATTTACTTTAAATCAAGAAATTTAAGAGGAAAAATTCTAGGATAAAAAGCTTTTCAGAGCAAGCATGCATAAAATGGATGAATATAAAGTATAAAATTAATATAAAAAATAATTAAGCCTAGTTTAGCAATTTCCATACAATGTAATCAGTTGTGAAGGTGCATGGTACCATTTGTAATTTCCAAACAGAAAATAGGAGTAAAAATATAGGGAAATGACAGACAATTTTTATCTATGACTACACTGAAATTTATAAGACAGGTCTCTAAGTGTCTCACACACATAAGGACTGATTCTAACTTGTTCTTGTGAGATACAGACAACAGTGTTACAAATTTACCCATGTTGAAGATAAATCTGCATCAGAAAATATACAGAAATTTAGTTGGCTCCTTTTGAATTCATGTCAAAAGTTAATTTAGCTGTTTCTACTTTTTTACAATTATTTTATGATTGCAAGGAATGTCTTTAATTTTTCAAATGAAACTGGATAATTGTAATGCACTTTTTTTTAAATAATGAAGATTATTCTGCATTGGAAATTATAAAGAAAAACATAGGAAGCCCCTTTTCATCCTCTATTGTCTACCAAGTTAATTCTATATCTAAACTGCAGTTTTCTATTCAAACAATACAAAGACTCTGTGCGCCTTCACAACGTATGCAAGGACATCAAACGTAAATATGCCAAATTGCAGTTAAATATACCAAAGTGTACTATCATTGTCCTAATTTAAGTATGATCTATTGAAATATTACATCGTATTATTATAACAGATTTTCAACTAGAGCACAATGCATAAAGATAAATAACAATATTGATAATAACAATAAAGTAAGTCAGAGGTAGTAAGGAGTTTGTTCTGAGGTCAGGAGCAGGAGCAGGGAATCACTATTTATGGCTGGGTAAGCAGTTATTGGATTCCCCAGTTACTACTGACTTCTAAGTTATAAGTACAGGGTTTCCTCCTTTTTCTCCCTTATAATATGGATAAATTGTACCTAAAATGTGTCCATAGTTATATTCAAGAAAGTCTTTCCATATTACATTACCAAAATATAAAAAAAATACTGCAGACATAGTTGCTCGCACAACAATTTTGCTTTATATTCAGCTGTCAAAATTTGGACACGGACTTACAAAAAGTGTGTATGAAAAGCAAAATTCAATGGACAATAGCCAGTTCAGTCCCATCCATGATACTAAATGATAGTTGTAGATCCTCTAAGAGGAAAATCAGTAACTACTGCAGAATTTTCCAGTCCCTTACCTGATGAATGAGGTATACTATTATAATGATGACATAGAAGTGGGCAGGGTAGACACCATTCTCATCCTTGAACAAAGGTGTAGCCCAAACCAGCACAGCAAACACGAGCCCAAAGAGAAGTCTGCAAAATAATTTCAGATATAATGGACCTAAAGACAGCCTATTATTATGTAAAATAACATTATCAGCATCATGTCTTGATCTAACAATGCAATAAGTTTTATATTTCTTATATGTACATTTAAACTAAATGGAAAAAAAAATTCTTTGGAAATGTCTGTATATACAAAAAGGTCAGTCATGTACATTATTATACAATATGATTCAGCATTACCATATCATAGGCAAAAATCACTACCTGGAAGAAGAAGAGCATTCATAAAAAAAAAAAAGTTACTGGAAGGAAAAAGGCAATATGTAAATAACATTTCAAAATCCTGTTTACCTGACAGGATAACTACGAATAAAGGGAGTGAGAGGCTTGGGCCCTGCAGTGTAGCGTGAGATATAGAGTGGCAGAAACACTTGGACTGGGGTCAAGGGGATGGACAGGAGGGCTAGTCTGTCCTTAGGAACACCATTCTCTGTTAGCTTTAGGACTGTCAAGGAGTCTGCAGCAGCAAATCCAATCTGAGAAAGATGAATAAGAACAGCAAATGTAGCTACATATTTTTGGCTGAGCTTCAGACTTCAAGATATGTGGTGATGCTTATTACAGGATGATCTAACTCAGTTCTTTGCTGACAGCAGGACTTAAGCAGAAGTTGATGTTTTATGATTAAAAAATAAAAAAATATAAAATCATGCTGGCATCTAAGAAATATCTGTAACATATACTACATTGTGCAATATATCATTAGGTACAAGTATCTAATATAGTGAACTGTGTTGGAATGTGAGATGAACAAGACCTTCACATGAAAAAAGTAATACCCATCATTTCAGTTGTGAATAACAGTTACCTTGCAAGTCAGTAAAACAAGGATCAAATCTCGCAAAGTTTTCATCTTCAGGATACGACCAAGCACCTGGTAGGTGCCTATTAGTCCAAAATCTGGCTCATTGAGTTCAACCTTGGAAAGAAAAAATACAGAATTAGGTAAATATAAATATTTTTCTGTACTAATGTGTTTCAAAGTAAAAATTCATAATATTTACCTCTGATTCATCTTTTTCATGTTTTAACAACCAAACCAAACTTGTTGTTACACAAAAGACAATGCCCCAGAAATACAGAAAACCTGTTGAAAGAATAATATGTATTACAAAAAAGTGACTACATTCAAATGTTTTCAACAATGGTTAATACTAATACTTTTAAATCTAAATATATTTTTTAATGTGCAATCATTATTATCTATAACAAAGCTTTCTACCTCCTTCTACCTTGATAAAGTGTTCCTTCTTTAACAATAAATACCAAATATATACTCATGTATACATTAAGACATAAGTAAAAACAGAAAACAATGCAGTCACCTGGCAGAGTCACAAGGGAGTCAGCTTGGCCAAGGTAGTTGACACAAAAGTCCCGAGACTCTAGAGCAAGGAACACGACGTAGCCAAGGAAGTACCCAGCCGTCTGGCCAACTGAGTTACATGTAGATGCCCATCCAACATTTTCTCTGTGGAAAATATAGGAAACCTTTAGTTCTATCATTCTTCTTGAAAAGATTTCAGAACCTATATCGATAATACTGTCATAAAAGGTATAATAATTACTTTAATTTTTAAAAGGATCCCAGACTACCAATATCCAAAATGTAACCTGAAAATACCTGCTGTACAAATATATATGATATCCTTATCTGTACAAACCCATACAATATTCAGAGAAAGCTACAATACATTTTTAACCTCCATTACCTTGATAAAATGGTAAGGGCCCAGCCATCAACTGCAATGTCTTGTGTAGCTGCTAGGAAGTTCAGTGCAAAAAACACTGCAGTAATGATGGTCACATTTGGGGTCTCCTCAGACCCTTCCCCCAAAAGGGTATTGATGTTTGATGACAAAACCAGCATAAAGAAACCTAAGAATTGAAAGAGATAATTCTGTAAATAAAATCTTAACTAAGAGTGGACCAGTTGTAGGGCCTGCTGGCCATAAGTGGTCCCACTTGATTTTTTTCTAACCCTTAAAATCATATCTCTCTATGTGTATATGTGTGTGTGCATATGCCAGTTGCTCCTCAAGCCACCCCATTTTTATATTTCAAGTATAGTTCTTCCATGACTTTATGTATCTACTCAATCTAATTTACTTTCATACAGCAATAACCTTTCAGTTTTATGGGAATACTTTTTTCAATTTTGGCCAATAGTATCTTATGATCTGCTAACAATCTATGGGATCACTTTCTAATCATCACATTTTTGTTTCTAATCAATAAGCTTCTGATTTCTTTTTTATCTATTGACTGATACAAAAACAGTTAAAATCTTATTTCCAAACAAGACCCCAACTGAAATCCTACCAAAAAAGACTTTTTCCGAGGACTTCTTTATAAATACATAGTCTCCACTCATAGACCTGGTAGAGTTTTCCTTCAGCCACAGCCACCACATCACAATATACTCACATCCCTGTGTTGGCTCACCTCTGTCTGAGTCAATCATACATTCATGTTTTCCTGCCTCTAACTTCCTGTGAGTGTGACATAGCAATTCTGGTGCTGCAAAGTATATTTCATCCAGCCAGACCCTAGATCTTTCGTTTTTCCCATGTTCCTCTCCCATACACCAGTACTATTATGTATCACAGTGTTACCTCATGTTACATCATCTGCTTTACTACTGATACATATAGATACTTATAATATATATAAATACACCAAATTACATATATTATTGTTTTGTATGATAAAAAAAAAATGACTTTAAGCATGCTTTATTTACGACTATGTTTTTTTTTTCTGATGCACAAAACTGAGATCTTCGAATGCCAGCAACAAAAATCTGCCATTACAAAACTGGAAAAACACATGCTTTTTGCTGCTGGGGGGTTTGCAGTTCTAATTAAATCAAGTAGAAACATTAATTATTGATCATTCACTTTCACTACCACTGCATCCTAAACAGATTAGCTATATGAACTCACCAAGGCTGGTAAAATAAGCAACATATAATTCTATTTTGGATGGAAAGGATACTTTATATCTTGTCACAATTAGTACAAGAGCTATCAATAAATATTTACCAGTGGCCTAGCACCTTCTAAATAACTAATGACAAATAACACTCTACTACAAATATCAATTACTTTTTTATCAACAATCACTTCAAATACGAAAGTACTATATTGCCATTCATGTACCATAAAAAGATTTAAAAGCCTACAGTTACAAAAATGCATTGACCAATCAGTATATCCCTCTGTCACTTCATCCTTGCTTATAAAACTAACAGCCATATCAGTAAAACTATAAACTCCATCCTCAATGCTAACCTGAACTTCTACTGCTCCTGGGCCATTTAAACCACTGAGTTGGCCAACTGCTGGCCCATTAAGCTCAAGTGGCGGTTTGTTCAGTCAAACAGTGCTAATTCAGTGATTTCAGTCATTGTTT
>NC_061856.1:24837380-24847380 GCF_019202785.1 Penaeus chinensis
ATTCTAGTACATGATTCTATTAGAGAAATTCATAACACTATTTCAATTAGGTGCCTCTACCGGCCAAGTGATGTGTGTTATCTCCTGTATGCATGGGGGGTTAACAAAAAAGGCCACTATGTGTTTTTTATTATTTCCCTACCAAATTCTATCACAATCTATCTATCTATCACAATTTTTTTCCAATAGTTTAAGAAAAAAAATATCTGACTAAAAGTTACAGTGACTGTCCCCTTAACTGTATAAACTCAATTATACAATACATACCTGATCCTTATATGAGACAGCCCTATTCTGTAGAATCATGGGTATGCTACCCGCTAATCCCAGGGGAATTCCTTGTAGCACGTAAAGGAAAAGTAGTAAAAAAATATTGGCTTGGTCGTCATTTGCTCCGCGGACACTTTTTTTTGACTCTATTCTTCCTTCTGAAACAGCCAAGAACGAATGATTAGACTCAACTGCCTACAAAATTCTTTTCAATCTCCAGTGAATTTTTTTTTAATCAGTTCTCTTATAAAAAAAAAAAAAAAAGGCTAAGTTTATTCAAGAATACATGGCAAAAGTAAAAATAAAAATCATACCTTCCTCACTATTACCAACCATGAGACCAAAATCTTTTTGGTCTTCATTTTCTTTCCTCTGCCTCTTCATTCTGGAATATTTTTCTTTATCCACAAACTTATCCAATCTTCCAACCTGAAAAAGGTGAGGGATTTAGTGCACTGTCATTAAAATGGTGATCTTTGGCTCTCTTCTGCCAACAGATAGCACTTGTAGTTCCCCTTGGCATAATAAACAGCAATTGAGTAACTAGTCCAATCTTAATTTTGCCCGAATGTTAAAGGCACATCAGTCAAGGCAACATCCTTTGACCTGCACCACTGTCAGTTTAGACTTATGATTTGTAGGCTTTCTATTTAAGATTACAAAATAAGATATTCATCAAGAATAAAACTTGCAGATAGTTACAAACTAATGTAAATGTAATGTAACAATACACACTATCAGCTATGAGAAATAATTAATGCAAAGCAAACAAAAACCTAAGATCCCTTCAATATCTCCAGATTCACACTTCAAAGATGTCACGGCCTCCACACTTGGTGCTCAAGCAGCGGTCAGCAAACCTCCTCCTCCTCCATGATTGTGCTAGAATACCTTTCTGATTATTTAACTTCACATAAGGAACAAAGATGAACTTTCCCATGTCATAAAATACATGGCAGAGGCAAATATGAGCATAAAACCTGAAGGCCACATTATTCTTTGATGTTATAATAGGTTAAAGAAAATAAAACTGCAAGAATAATATTCCTCTTTAGAAAGTCACTGTGAATTGATAACATTATATGAACCATCTTAACCCTACGTTACAGCTGCGACAAAATCCATCTTGACATGGGACGCGGCAAAAGGCTGGTTAAAATATCTCGTAATCATACAACTTATGAAACCTACAAACACCACTGTCAGAGTTATAGTTCTAAGAGATATTTTCGTAACAAACACCGAAAGTTTACAACACGTCTGGTGATGGTTAATATTCGATATTAATTTCCATTTTTTTCCTGATGGTCTTTGCCATATTGACCCCTCATTCCTACTATCTCCTCACGCCCGTGGTTTCCTCGCGCACTGCCCATCGTCAGACACCGCACCATGCGCCCATTTATCACAATCAAATACAAATTTACTAAAAAATCAAAGATGAAATAAAACAAAACCCAAAAAACCTGCACATAACAGGCCTTTCCCACGCTCACCTTCCGTCCACCTGACAGCCGCTGCTTCCACCGCTTAGCTTCTGCCACATCACATTGTTTACGTTCTTGTAGCTGCATGCGGGGGAATCCGGGACGTGCTTTAAGGAATTCATGCTTAAATTTCTTATCGCGTAGAAGATATTTGTACCTCAGTTGATAAGGTTTCAATGTACATCTCAAGATATCTAGATAAGATATTTTTTCTGATAAAAGATGTTTCAGCATGAAAGAGCCTGCAAGTAAATATCATATCATAAGATATCATAAAACATCCTCTTTGAACATATGTTCCACACACAAACACACACACACACTCACACATGTGTGTGTGTGTATATATGCATATATACATATATCTATGTACATATATGTATATATGTGTGTGTGTGTTATATGCATACATACAATATATATATATATATATATATATATATATATATTAAAAATATAGTTTTATATATATAAACATATATATATATGTGTATGCACACACACACACACACACACACACACACACACACACACACACACACACACACACACACACACACACACACACACACACATACACACATATATACATATATATATATATATATATATATATATATATATATATATATATATATATATGTGTGTGTGTGTGTGTGTGTGTATATATACACACACACACACACACACACACATATATATATATATATATATATATATATATATATATATGTGTGTGTGTGTGTGTGTGTGTGTGTGTGTGTGTGTGTGTGTGTGTGTGTACATACATACATACAAAAACACATGTGTGTATGTGTGAGTGTGTGTGTGTGTGTGTGTGTGTGTGTGTAGATATATATATACACATATATATTCATATATGTATATATAGTTATATGTATATATGTAAGCATATACATACACAATCATATGTATAAATATTTACATATACATATATATGTATATATGTATATATATATATAATTATACATGTCTCAGTGTGTATATATATGTATATGTACGCACATACACTCACTCACACACACACACACACACACACACACACACACATGTCTGTATGTATATATACATATATATACATATATATATGTATGTGTGTGTATATGTATAATATATATATACATATATATATGTATATAAATATATAAATATACATATATATGTGTATATGTATAATACATATACATATGTATATATATATGTATGTATGTATGTATATGTGTCTGTGTATATGTACAAATATATATACATATATATATATATATTGATTTATATATACATGTAATGTAATTATACATGTCTATATATATGTATACACACATATACATATATATACACCCACTTATGTATATACATACATACATACATACACACATACACACACACACAAGTGGCCGGCTTGTGCAGAAGTAGTAGACCTGGGCAGCAGGCAGGCCCGGCGATGTGCCTGGAGTGGTGGCCCCCAGGAGCGGGCAACGTCAGAGCGGGACCGTGACTCCAGTGTTTGTATGGGTCATGGAGAAGGTCAAAGGTCGTGAGCAAATGGGGTATGGCACACGATGGTAGTGTTGCGGGCATGCCGGCCTTACTGACAGTTTACAGTAGTTAGAGGGCATTACTTCGAAGGCATCTGACCACTCAGACCAAGATATATAAATTATATATATATATATATATATATATATATATATATATATATATATCAATACACATATATATCATATATATGTATGTATGTATGAATGTGTGTGTGTGTGTGTGTCTGTGTATGTGTGTGTGTGTGTGTGTGGGCATATATGCATGTATATATATGTATAAATACATACATATATATATATATATATATATATATATATATATATATATATATGCGCGTGTGTGTATATATATACACTTTCATTTCGGTCTCCTCATTTTCTCTTCTCCTTCGCCCCCTGCCTCTTAGTTCGCTAATTATAGATCAAGACCGTTCTGCTTGCTGGTGTATAATATAAAATTCAAGTAACAGGATCTGCGCTGGGTCGGGTTACTCCAGACGATAGGTCGCTGAGGTTACCAACTTATCCCGCGGTGCAGGGACTGCGGTCGCCTACCTTCTCGGCGGTGATGATAAGTCCGAGGGTGTGATCGTTATATCTTTCATTCCTTAAATAAACTCATTTTTTTTTCACCGTTTTTCCCATCTCTAAAGATATATCGAAGGTGGAACACCAGAAAGAGAACACAATGGGAAGAGAGATAAGGACAAAACCATAGGTCCAGGAAAGTGGTTTTCAAACTTCAGTCATGTACTGGTACTTTTAAAACACGCAAGAAAACACAAATAAAACGAAATGTACACACGATATTAACGAAAGGTGTGTATATATATATAGATAGATTGATAAAGAACTAAAGAGAAAAGCAGTTGCCCAGCGTTTTGTAGGCTATAGATGAGCCCTGTAAAAAAGATGAGCAGCTTCCCAAAAAATCGGAAAAAGCCCCCCTCCCCCCCTCTCTCTCTCGCTTTCTCTTCTCTCACTCTCTCTCTCTTTCTCTCTCTCTCTCTCTCTCTCTCTCTCTCTCTCTCTCTCTCTCTCTCTCTCTCTCTCTCTCTCTCTCTCTCTCTCTCTATCTCTATCTATCTGTCTATCTACCTATTGATCTCACCTCTCTTTCTCTTTCTCTCTCTTTATAAATATATATACATATATTTATATATATATATATATATATATATATATATATATCCTTGCGTGTGTGTGTGTGTGTGTGTGTCTGTGTGTGTGTGTGTGTGTGTGTGTGTGTGTGTGTGTGTGTGTGTGTGTGTGTGTGTGTGTGTGTGTGTGTGTGTGTGTGTGTGTGCATACACCCTAACTGCCCAACTACTCTTGGAGGAGTAGGAAGTGGGCGGTCTTGTTGGAATGTCTGCTATAACTGGCCGTCGGATTAGCGTTGTGAAGGTTACACACTCGTGTATGAACGTTTGATGAGGCAACACCTTGTTTAAACGCAGCAACAATAAATAAGAAGTCTTGCGCCACTTGAGCTACCCTGGAGCCCGGGGCCTCTCGTCTCGCTTGGCATTATTGTTTCTGAGTTCATAGAGTAATTGAAATAACGTTAACCCTGTCATAACAGACCCTTTCGCACTCTAGTGCTTTGTCAGCACCTTCAGTGCTCTTGCTTTTTGCAGGTGGCACGAGGCAGTAGGCGTAGTCAGCACCCCACCTCAGACCCGCAGCTCTCTTCTACACCAGGGTAGCCCTTGTGGCTTTGACCCCTGGGTAGGGAGGCCCAGTAGTCTGGGGCGTCATTTGGGCGCACTTTTCCTTTAGTCCTGAATTCTTTTCATTTTAATGTGACTTTCCTGAGCCTACCGGAGTTCCTCGGAACTCCCGTATTCGCTTGGGGGGTGGGCATTGAATTACCGTCCTTCGCCTAGGCAAGTTCGGCGGTAAGGAAGTGTCCCACACATAACTCGATCCCTCTGAACGCAACCAGGCTTCCACTGGGGGGGTAGAGGACGAAATACTGATTCACTCTCTTAGCTATTGCAGTTAGGTTGATAACAACAGTTAAGAGGTTTTTGTCCCTTCAGGACTACGACTTTGAGCAGAAGGGTCGGACCTGGTCCGATACCCAGAATGAATGACTCCCCGGCTACCCCTTCTCCTCGTAAAGGAGGAGGGGCGACTCATGACCACTCTCTGACTACGAACAATGGTACCCTCACGAATGACAAGACGAGACGACCAACTTTCAAAATCCCCACCCAGAATGCAAGGTTCGCGAATGTAAAATGCGTGAATGAAAATCAGTCGCTTTTGAACGTGAACCCCTTTATCATCAAAAAGGTCCTTGATGGTCAAGTGGACGGCGACTTTGATTTTGTCAAAAAATTGCGAGATGGAAGCCTCCTTGTTAAAGTACAATACAACTCCCAGATTAAGGATTTACTTAAGCTGACGCAAATTCATGATCTTCGAGTAAAAGTAACTATTCCTATTGGCCCAAATACCTGTAAGGGAGTAATCTTTCACAGGGATTTGAGGACGATGGATGAAAGTGAAATTCTTGAGAGCATGAAGGACCAAGACGTAGTGGACGTTCATTGTATGACCAAGAAGGACGGGAATGTGCGAACGAAAACTGGACTGTGTTTTTTTACTTTTGCCTTGAATAAAATCCCTGAATATGTCAACGTCGGTTATGGACGTGTTCAAGTAAGACCTTATGTCCAAAAGCCAATGCGTTGTAATAGATGCCAAAAATTCGGACACACCTCATTAAGATGTATTGACAAAGATTCATCTAAATTCACTTGCCGTAAATGTGCTGAGGCCCATGACACCATCACATGTACTAGCCAGATTTCCCAATGTGCACACTGTGGAGGTCCCCATCATTCAGGATCTGCTGAGTGCAGCATCCTGAAGAAGGAGACTGAGACATTAGCATATATGAGAAAGCATGAAGTTAGTTATACTGAAGCTAAGAAGAAAGTGGAAAGTTTGACACACAAACCCGATACTTCCTATGCTGCAACGGTAACTAGCAACGCCCCTAGTACAAGTGATGTCAGTCAACAGCTTGCAGCTAAGGATAAGGAAATTGCCGAACTCAAACAAACCGTTAAAGAATTAAATATTAAAGTTTATCAACTGACAAAATTGGTCGATCGAATGGCTGCATCAACCCAGCCTAAACAACATAAGGAGGATGATACCGAATCACAGTCCGGAGCGCACCTCCCCGTCCGGGCTACTCCTGTGAGGACTTCGTCTGGCTCGCGATCGGTTTCTCGGGAGAGAAGCAGGTCGCAGTCTGTCAGTCGTCTCCCTCGCCAGGAGGTGCAGGACATGGAGGCTTCTGTTTCCAAACCATCCCGTGAGAGGTCCCCGGGAAGCGAGGGAGAGGAGGCGCCTCCCTCCCATAAAAAGAAAATAAAAACAGGTGGACAAGGCACTTCCAAACCCCATAAAACGTAATCATCGCGTCAACCATTATACAATGGAACTGTCGAAGTCTTAGATCTAAAGTAAATGACCTTAAATTATTAGCCTCGTCCTATGCTCCCGATATTATAGTTCTCCAAGAAACTAATTTAACAAACCTCGTCTCTGACGAGGTCGTATCGCTCAGGAACTACCATTTATGTCGGAAGGATCGTGAAGGTAGGGGTGGAGGCGGAGTCGCCATGTACATCCACCAAAACCTCCCTTTTACAGAAGTGACTATTGATTCTACTTTGGAGTTTGTCGCATGCAAAGTAAAAATTAATGGCACGTATCTGGCTATATGTTCAGTTTATTGTCCGCCTGATAAAGTGATAATATATGATGAGCTTTTTGCTCTTCAGGAACGTCTGCCACAAAATAAAGTAATTTTAGGTGACTTTAATGCTCATCATACGTTATGGGGTTCCCTACGGTTGGATGGTAGAGGTGAGCAAGTAGTTAAGCTGATTAACGAGTCTGATCTAGTCCTTCTGAATGATGGTAGTCCCACGCGGGTGGACGATAATACCGGGAATTTGAGCTTTATAGACATATCACTGGTCTCGTCATCAGTAGCAGCCAAGTGCCTGTGGCACACTATTGACGACTCGTTGGGAAGCGATCATCTTTCTATTTTGATTAAATATTCATGCAACACAGTGAGAACGCCTTCAGCGCCTAAATTTAACGTAAAAAAAGCAGACTGGGTCACCTTCACAAGGAGCGTCAAGCTCGAACTTGTTGGAGAAACCATTGATGATAAAGTAAACAATATTCAGAATTCGATTATAGAAGCAGCTTTGCTATCCATTCCTAAAACTTCGACAGATAGCGTTAAGCATAGAGTTCCATGGTGGACACCAGATTGCCGCAGGGCGCTGTGCCGACGCAATAAGGCCTACAGGCTTTTCCAAAATAACATCACTAATGAGAACTTTTGCAATTACAAACAAGCAAGAGCTAGGGCTCGTAGAGTAATAAGACAAGCAAAAAGAGACTCCTGGCGGAGCTTTGTCTCTACAATAAATAGCAATACCAAAATATCAGAGGTTTGGTCCACAATCAATAAAATCAATAAGAAAAAAACATCTTTCAAAATCAATAACATCATTGAAGAGGGCAATAATATCGATTCACCTAGAGACATTGCTAATGCACTCGCCAGGCAGTTCTCTCATACAAGCAGCTCAGCAAACTACCATCATGCATTCCTGCCCATCAAGGAAGCGGCTGAGCTGCAACCAATTCACTTTGCCACAGGAGATGAACTTGATTACAATAAAGATCTAACAATAGATGAGCTTGTCCGAGCCCTAGAAGCCTGTAGAGGAACATCCCCAGGCCCCGATGAGATTCGATATGAGATGATAAAGCATCTTAATCATGATGACATGATTAAGTTGCTAGAAGTGTACAATGAAATTTGGAAAAGCCACACTTTTCCAAACTCATGGCACTTCGCCCACATCATTCCCATATTGAAAGGAGGGGGTAATCCCAGATTTGCCATCTCCTACCGCCCAATTGCGTTGACAAGTTGCTTATGCAAGGTCATGGAACGAATTGTTAATAGTAGGCTATTGCATTTTTTAAATTCCAGTAATTTACTAGTTGACGAGCAGTGCGGTTTCCGAAAGGGACGCCAAACTCTCGATCAGCTAGTAAAGCTGGACAGTCGTATTCAAGAGGCAATTGCCAAAAAAGATTTTTTGATTTCAGTATTTTTAGATATAGAAAAAGCCTACGACATGATATGGCGACATGGCCTACTCAGAAAACTTTATGCTTTCGAATTACGTGGAAACTTGCCTTGTTTTATTCAAAATTTCATTTCTGACAGAAAGTTTTCTGTCAAATTGTTTTCTGACAATGTCACTTTTTCGGACATTTTTGTCCAGGCAAACAGGGTCCCACAAGGAAGTGTCTTGTCACCAACTCTATTTCTATGTATGATAAATGACATCTTACCAGCTCCTCCTCGGAATCTTAAATACTCACTGTACGCTGATGATTGTGCATTATGGCATTCCAGCAATAATGCAGAATTCTCAGCAAATCGCATCCAATTGGCACTGGATATGATTCATAACTGGGGCCTCCAGTGGGGTTTTAAGTTTTCCATTAGAAAGAGTATTGGGGTAATTTTTTCACATAGGAGGAAGCCGAACATCAGGCTAACTCTAGACAACCACCCAATACCTATTCAAAATTCTGCAAGATTTCTTGGGCTACTTTTTGATAGTAGACCCAATTGGAAAGACCACATTGGTCAGTTAAAAAAAAATGTCAAAGAGCACTAAATTTATTAAAGTGCATTTCTGGTAATAAATGGGGAGCTGATAGACAGTCTTTGCTAATGGTATATAAAGCCCTGATTAGGTCTAAAGTAGACTATGGGTCAATCGTGTATGGTTCGGCATCGAAAACAAGTTTGAAAGGATTGGATGCTGTGCAGAATACTTGTTTGCGTGTGTGTCTTGGAGCCCTAAAATGTACTCGGATCGAGCGTCTTGAGGTGGAGTCAGGAGTACCTCCCCTCCGACTCAGACGCGGCCAGTTAGCACTGACCTATGCCGCAAAGGTGGCTCGAGACCCGAGCCACCCTAATGGCAATGGAGGCACTAGGCCCTTTGCCACGAGACTCCATGACCTCGTTGATAAAGTCGGTATAGATCTCTCTACCATCGATACCCTGGTTAAGACAAATATAGCGCCATGGGAAACACCCAATTTTTCTTTCATGGAAGCCTGGCTTCCATCAGCCAAGGCCATGGCGCCGGAGGGTGAGGTACGCCAGAGGTTCAGAGAGATCCTTATTAAACATCTATCATTTTTTCATATATATACCGACGGCTTCAAGACAGATGAGTGTGTAGGTGCGGGTGTATGGTCGACTGAATGTGAACTAAAGTTTAGACTGCCGAATCATGCATCGATTTTTCTTGCTGAACTTTTTGCCATTGATAAAGCCATTGATTTTGCACTATCGACGACCCACGATAGAATAGTCATTTTTTCCGATTCATTAAGTTCACTTAAAGCTATTAAATCTTTAGAAACCACTAAAAATGAATTGCTGGGTAATATCATTCGTAAGTTACACGGTGCCAACAAATCAATCAAGCTAATATGGGTACCAGGTCACACTGGTATCCATGGTAATGAACAGGCTGACAAACTAACCGGGTCAACTGGCGATCTGGACACGAACATAGTTCGTACAGATCTCAGGTGTTTTGTGTC
>NC_061856.1:24862380-24867380 GCF_019202785.1 Penaeus chinensis
GCGCACTGCGGTGTGTGTAAGGTCATTCGGATGGCTCGAGAGAGATATTTCTTTTCATAACTAAAGTTAAGAAGCATGTTAAGTCATACAGGCTCTACTCACACTTCGAGGGCTCCACCAACCAGCCCGCACCTGCCTTGCACTAAGATATTCCACATTTTCCATTTGAGAAACTTTCCTACGATGCCTTATCAGGTTTTGTTACCACTTGTAGTTAGATAAACACATTCTTGTACCTGATACTGCGGCTGGTTCCCGTGCTAAGTAAATCCGTGAAAGTCGTTGCAAAAGCTTTCCATGACTTCGTTCATACACTACACCTGTGTATTTCTCCTGTGACAACGGGACAAAATCCAGAATGAGGTCATGGATAACGTTTATAAGATAATGAACGTTATCTCAATGAACATTTAACTTATAGACCTCAGAGTAATGGGGTCAATGAGCACCTTAAAGGATCCATTCTACCATTTATGAGATCGCTGGTCGGCACCACATTCGATAACTCGGACGGCTCCATTCTTACCATTCAGTTTGCCATCAGCAGCACCTTTCATTCATCCCCTGGCGACACCCCACACTTCCTCCTGTACGACACAGACAAGAGGTTGCCGTATGACCTATTTCAGACCATACGTAAAGCTGAATATTATGACACATACATAAAATGTTTTTTAAACAGAAATAAAATCGCGTTCCAGAAGGCGAATCTCACGAAATCTAGAGATCAGATACTCTCATACCAACATAAGATTTCTCGTGGGAAGTGAATAGGTGTTGGCGCTCTGATATTTCGGAAAATACATACCAGTGACTCTATGCGTCCAAAGTTCCTTTCTTGCTTTGATGGTCCTTACACGGTAATATAAATCAAGAACAACAATGCCCACTGTAAATGTTTAAAAACTCTGTTGCTTGGTACCCTTTCGATAGACTGAAATTAGCCAGCACTTTTTAACCCTTTGCCGCCGGGGAAAATTAATAAAAATGGGGAAAATGCTGTGCTCATTTCTTATATTTTTGTGAACTGTCTCTGTACATAGATGGCTCTGCTAGTGCTTAGCCACAAAGGAGTCAAGTAGTAGGCCTTGTGACCTTAACTGATTTCACCTTTCCTTGAATTGGCGGGAAAAACGTTTTTTTCCCTTTACTAGTGCTATAAATATCGATGGTGTTGTTTTTATTATAAACATTATAATTACTATAATGTTATAAACATTAGTAAAATAAGATAACGTAAAATATTTTCGTAAATCTATGAAAAGGGTGAACGGGCGAGACAGGGCACATAACTGGCTCATTGGGGACTTAGTACAAGTGTAGCGATCTATATGGTAAAACAATTAAATAAGTAAACTCATGTACGTACATGCCATGCCCGTCGGGAATGGGTTAATCACCTGACAACACCTCAAATTAGTACTTTCCCACAGTACATACAACACTCTACGGCAATATACTTCCAGCTTCCGTTATACCCTTGCTTGCTGAAATATGCAAACTATAGGGCTTCATCAAACACAAATTTGACCAATCAGCTAATCATAGGGTGTGATGGGGGACAAGAAGATAATTACGTTTCTCTCATGGAATATACGTGGTGTCAACCGTAGAATTAATTACTTGCTTTACTATATTCATAACAATAATGTTGACGTTATCTGTCTACAAGAGCCCTTCACATCAGCCACTAAAATAAAAACCGCCCCTAGAATTAGAGGGTACCAATCCTATACTAACATCCCGCAGTTCCATAGTCCTCTTGCACAAGCAGACATGCTCCTTAGTCAATAGCCTGGAGCACCCAAATTGAGCTCACTTCCCACATATATTTAGAACCACCTTAGTCAGTCTGAAATTGCATGTAAATTTGCCATTGAGATTGGATGTTCTGAGACCGACCCTTCAAACTTTGCTGAGATTACTGAGTGGGAATTGAACAATGCACTGTTCAAAGGAAAAGCGTCTGCACCAGGTGAAGATGGAATTACCTATAGTGTCCTCCGCTCCAAAAACAAAAAGGTACCTGGTAATCCCCTTTTGCACCTGTGCAGGTTAAGTTTGTCACAAGGTATTCTGCCTGGCCTCTGAACGCGCAGTCTAATCATCCCTATACCGAAACCAAACACTGATAAATACCGCCCAATCTCACTAACCTCATGTGTATGCAAATTTCTAGAAAGGATAATCTTGAACAGACTCAGGTACAGGTTGCAAAGTAAATTATCTCACAGACTGTACGGATTTCTATCGGGACGTAGCACACAACATTGCTTTGCAGAGTACTACTCAAACTCTAATCCAGGGAAGCACACTGTTTTTCTTGACCTTAAGTCAGCTTTTGACATTGCAAACAGATAAATTATCCTAGAACAATTAGTAAGCTTTGGCATCCGGGGTAAATTATTAAGATGGATTAGAATGTATCTTTCGAACAGATCTGCAAGTGTCTTGTTCAGGGGTGTGAGAAGTTCCACTTCACAATCTTTTGAACTTGGGACGCCGCAGGGAGTTGTTCTCAACCCTATGTTGTTCAGTGTCCTCATGTACAAGCTGGTGGCAGATATTCCACTTGGGGATGGTAAATTCATTATATGCTATGCTGATGACATATGTGTCAAGGCATCATCACAAGAGAGGATGCAAATAATTCTCGACAAACTCACAACTAGGGCTCATGAGTGTGGATTAGTAATCTCCGCTGAGAAAACAATGGCTCTCAATCCATGTATCATACCCCTACCCACTTTTCGCATAGGTGACCAAGAGCTCGATATGTGTCATAAATATAAATATCTCGGGATGAACATTAATGATGCAGACCTGATCCTTTCCCTGAAAAAGAGACTCTGGGAGAGACTGAAACCGTTGAAAGTTCTTGTTGGAAGAGTACATGGCATCAAAATTAAGCTCGCTAGACTGTTTTACTTGGCTTTTATAAGATCAGTTGTAGACTACCATGCACTGCACTTGTTGCAATGTAAGGAATCAGAAATTAATAGCTTGAAGGTAGTGTAAAATGTAGCCATGAGGATTATCCTCGGCGCCCCGAGAACAGCAAGGATAGTAAACATGAGGTCAGAACTTAACCTGCCATCCATCTCTGATAGAATAATATTTATTTCCACTATATTTGGGGTCAAAGCTCTGAGGGAATCTTTATATCTTTCAGACTTCCAAAAACAAATGCAGCATAAAATCACGCAAGCAGACATGACTAATCACACACACGCGCGCCCTCTGATACACACAAAAAAAAATTATCGTGCACCTTACATGTCTACCACAAAAAAAAAAAAAAAAACCGTGTACATAACTGCGTGTTACAACAAATTGCATTAGTAACGGTAAAGGAACACACAGAGTCTATGGGCGATGATGTATACAAGTGTTACGTTGACGGATCCGTACAGTCTGGATACAAAGCTGGTTGTGCTTGTACTGTATACAAAAATGGCTTATTACAACATCAAGTTGATATGAGATTGAAAAATTAGGCCAGCACTACACAAACGGAGCTGGCAGGTATACTCCTTGCAACGGAATTCGTAATGTCTCGGGGCTCTGGAGTAGTTTTCTGTCACTCTCAGAGTGCTCTCCGGATACTAAATTCTCTCAAAGCAGGTGGCGATGAGGAAATTGTGAGTTGCATTAAGCAACTTGTTAAGTAACTTGTGCAATAGAGCGTAATTTTAACATTCAATTTGTATGGATACCATCTCATGTTGGCATAAGCAAGCACGACCACGTAGACAAATTGGCGAAGGAAGCCTGTAGCAAAGATACTGTGAACATAGATCTTGGGATGCCTCTTCCTAGGGTTGCACATATATTGAAAAGTTCTCATAAGGAAGAACTAGTAGACCTGACGAACACTCAAAGGCCTGAAAGTTGTACCATAAGGCACTACGATCAGTATAGAGATAGCAAGCCTTCCTATGGGTGGCACCGAAGTTGAACCAGACAATGTGAAGTGGTTATTGCCAGAATACGTTTAGGTTACAGAATGTATTGGCAACTGCACGGTGCAAGAAGTGCAGATGAATCTAAATGTAGACTGTGTAACAAAGAAAACAAGCGAACGCTTGAGCATTATATCTCGGAATGTCATGTGATACAGCCTTTCAGACCACCTAACATGAGGTATAAAGAACTATGTGAATATTATATTTCATCTGATACATTGGAAGATATACTCGTATCATATCCTAAATTTACTATGTAAAACTGCCGTAAACAAAAACACAGTATTATGTAAACACAGTGGCAAAAGCATATCAACGTATTATTTTTGTATAATGTATGACATGTTTCTATATCACCATGTACAATTACAGTAGTCACAGACTACTGTACTGTGTCAGATATATGTAAAACTGTAATCATGATTGCCCACGCCTGAGCAGATAGCCAGGGTGGTAAATAAACTTACTTAGCTCAACCCTTGCTTGCTAATACCGTGTATCTCATTTCAGATGCTCGTTCTCTTGCTCATGGCACTGGCGTCGTCCTTGCTCGCCGACTCGTTATTCTACCTGAAAGGTTACGTGCTGTGCCTGTTGTATCGGTCGAGAATCTAGTTACAGTGTTCCCCATAGCTAATAACATTGAAGTTAGGGTCTCCCTGCGCCCCCTCACTGATATCTCTACCCCAGTTATCCACCACCTTGACGAGATAATTGGGCTCCGTGAGCAAATAGCTCAAGATAATTTATCACACAAGCAATCCTTCCCTCTCGACAGAGCTATTAACACTTACAACGGTTGGTCATCCACAAACGTCGGGTGGCGGCGTGGATTAATAAACTTTGTGGGGAAGGCTGCACATTCGCTTTTCGGTGTTGTAGACAACAAGACTCTAACATCTAAATCTTCCGAGTACAATTCGACCTTGCCTACGATAAGCAGACGAGTTGATGCTTCTATTCACGCAGTTAACGTCATTTTCGATAACGTTCATCACCTACGGCTTGGCTATAAAAAACATTTCGAATACATTC